>NC_141064.1:37086667-37376667 GCF_041138505.1 Cibotium barometz
ATACCATAAAAAGTGGATTTTTCATAACAAGACTAGACATGACTAACCTTGGTCAATAGATGTTGCATCTTCTTCAACAGACATGACTAACCTTGGTTAATAGATGTTGCATCTTCTTCAACAGGAGTACAGATTGACCTCAAAAAAGCTCTATAAATAGTTCTTAGTACAACCATGCCCCATACGCTCCCAACTAACATGCTTTTAGTAACCAAAAAGAACACATCAATACAAAATACCCCATCAAGCTAAAACAAAGCACTCACTTAAGACTGGCAAGGATCATGCACAAAAAAGTCAAATAAACATAGATACATCAAGATTATACTTGTTATCATAACACTATCCCTTATACTCATGTATGTACCAGAGAACACTATCTCCTTCACAAAGAATAATCAACAAAAAAGGTTAGAATATTAACTTGTAAATTTTTCCATGTCTAGGAGCTCAACCAATAACTGAGTAGGGACAAGATCTCTCCATAGAAATGGGTCTGCATAATTTCTTAGGTAAAAGGACTTTAGTGTTGTTATTGAAGACACGTTAGCAACACCCTTAGTACTTTTACATTTACAATTATGTATCTTCCACACCCCGAGCATAGGAGTTAGTGAGAAACATAAAAGGAGTCAGAGGAGTCAACACAAAACAACTCCTCATTATAATTCTATATGAAACACACATGTATCAATGTCTATGTAGAGCCAAAAAATCTAACAAAATTGTAAGCATAGAGGAAATACCAAAATTATTTTGAATCGCACAAATAGTTAGGTAAATAACTAAAAATTTGCGTTTCATCAAATCCAAAAAAAAACTTTCCAAATTACCTCTACATTTACCTTGAAGACAATTGCAAGACCTCATTGAGCACCACATTCATGGTGCAAACAATGCTAGAAGTACTCATGTCAGTTTTCACATGCAGTGTTCAAAATAAATGCTTTCAAAGCTTTGATGATCTCACATGTGAGAAAGCCACATATAATTGTCCATGCCTGAATATAGGTGTGATTAAGTATAACCCTAGAACTGATAGTGTTTATCCCTATGATTTATTGATGGTCATTGGGCAAATGCAAGCTTTACGGGAAATTTCTTTCATCTCATATCAAGAGGAAGCTGCAAAGTACTTGGTATAAAAGTTATTCTAGGGATGAAAACCCTGTCCCCAATATGTGTACCTCTAATTATTTCTATTTCTATAACCTTAGAATGGAAGTTCTTACATATTAATCTCGTCCCATCGCACAATCATTTTCTTAGATCCAAATTCTTCAACAAAATAATAGAAGCATTTTTCTTCAAAACCAATTGATGAGCACGATAAATGCCGCCTAGATTCAAGCCATTAAGATATTCTTTTGCATACAAAATGTCTGCCTCACCAACTCTGGACATAGAATCTACACTCAAGTATTCCTTGTTCTTTGTAGGCATTACACTTAGAGCAATGTTATTTATAGCATCAACCTCAACATTTCTCAGGTGCAAGAATAGCATGCTCTGAGCCGTGTACACCCATTTAATGAGTTGTTGCATAGATCCTATTTGAAGAAGCATTCTAGGAGGGATTGACACAACACCTTCTTCTATTTCACTATGTACAGTCCCATTACCAATGTCTAGGGTCCATCGTGTAAATTCTTGCTCTGTCGAGTCACTTGTGTTTTGAAGAACACATGTGTTTTGCATAAGCTTTAACACTTTGATCTCTCTCCAGATTTTTGAATGGCACAATGTTGAAGTAACATTATCCTCTCTTCCTACCTTTGGAACAACTGGAAAAATTTGTTTGAAATCCCCTCCAAAAAGCATGATCTTTCCACCAAAGAGCTTGTCATTAGACATTATCTCTTGTAGCATTCTATCTAATTCTTTGAAGGCATATCGATGTGTAATCGATGCCTCATCCCAAATTATTAATCTAGCCAATTTCAAGACCTTGGAAAATTGGTTGTTAACCTTTATATTGCAAGTGCTAGAGGCATTTAGGTATAATGGTATCTTGAATCGAGAGAACTATAGGCCCATTAGTTAACAACAAGGTAGCTATACCAGATGAAGCACACACAAGAGCAACATGGCCATCTCCGCGTACTCGACAAAGTAAGCAATTGTAGAGGAAGGTCCTTCCAAATCCTCCAAGACCATTAAGAAAGAATACATCACCAAAATTCCTCTTAGTTGCATCAAGAATCTAATTGAAGGGAGCCCGCTAAAATTTGTTGAGAGTCATTTGCATATCTGATTGGCCATATTTTCTTGTTGCTTAGGATCAAACATTATCTTATACTATGATGGCATAAAGATCAACCACACACACCCACCTATAGACTATATGGCATCCCAAGCAAGTGCATGATCTATCATGTTCACACATATAAAAATGAATAAGCCTATAAACATCAATCTTGTAGGAGCAAAGCCTTGTTTCTAGCATGTATTAGGACTTTTTAGTTAGTTTGCCATGAATAGAAAAGATAGACAAAACACTATGCAGTTGTGTTTAGCCAGAACTACTATGCAGTTGTGTTTAGACAGAACACTATGCAGTTGTGTTTAGCCAGAACTACTAAGTGCATCTTAAATTTTCACATAGATGTATGATATTGAACTATATTTTAGCTCTCTACAAAATTTTGTGTATTCATCGATCTGGATTATCGAGGAGAAGAATGTGCTTGCAAGGAAACATATACACAATTTGGAACACCTATGAGAAGAATGTACAAAAGGGAGAGGGCTTGAGCTACTTGCAACAATAAGAAAACATATACACACAAGAGTAGACAAGCACACAAGAGAAATGGATGGCTGAATTTTATTTTATTCTCTTCTATAGGGGAGGTATTCTACTAAAACATACAAAGTCAGTACATAGTGTGACTACATGAGCTAGTGCTATAATTATGCCATAACTCTAGTGAACCAATGTGGTTGTCTCACAGCCTATCATATCACAACAGCCTATCATATCACAATCTCACCAACCATGCTAATGGTATAAGTGTAGAGTTTTCATCCTGGCTTATCATCATATCAATATCTACACTAGTTAAGCTCGGTATCTCAACACTCCTTTGTGATCTCAACCCCATACTCTGCACTCCAAGTAAGCTCCTAAACTTGCAGAGATTCTCTATACCCTTTATTACATTAATAATTAATTCAATTAAAATTCCTTCTTAGAATCTCTTTTTAGTTGTGGAGTCTTTGACACCTAAAAATATGACTATAGTGTGAGATTATATGGTGATTTATTTTATATATACTAATAAATCAATGTCTCCACTAAAGTAATCGGTCAAGAATTCATATCTAAATCTTTTAATTTAGTTAGAAAACAAGGATATGGTCTCAACTTTCAAAACTGCATTAATAAAAAAATAGTATATACAAATCCTTGCTTATATTTAGATCATCTAGTGAGCAACTTATGAAAATAATGTTTATTATTATATAAAATGACTAGATATTTCACTTAAAGCCTTATGAGATGTTTAAAAATGCATGAAATAGTATCTTATTCTATAGTAATGAATATGGTTCAAAATTTGTAAACTTTCATCTAAAACAAAGTGCCTACAAGGATAGATGTATATGTGATGGCTCTCACAAAATGCACCAGCAAGCATAACATTGTCCAGAATATGTGTGGAAGATCTGGTCCTAGTCTAATGATTGTTTGATTAACTGTAACAATCCTCAAAGTTAAAAAAATTTAAGACAGCTAAATACCTTAGAATTTTCATTAAGACCTAAATTTTGGGGTTCTAATTGATTTTTGAGCTTAAGATGGATTGTATTACACCATATATATGTTTGTGAAGCAATACACATCCAAAAACTTTGGAAAGCAATGAGAAATTGGCTAATTAAAGCCTTTGATCCAAATATAGTCCAAACAACTCTGTATTATGATTGTAATTTAGCCTATAAATGCTTATGAAATTGAAAATCCTAGAGGTAATCAATGCGATCCCCAAAAATCCGAATTTTCCTTCAACATGTACCTGATAATATGAAAAAAGGAAACCTTTGATTTTCACTATCCATGTGTCCTAAATAATTCCATAAAGTTCGTCAGTTAATAAGGCAATAAATATGTCCACGGATACTTCCATGTCCTATTACCAAACTAGTATTAAGGAGAGTCTTCACCTCCTGACTACTAGTAGAATACTCCTATTAGTCTTTTTCACATATTATATTAAAAAAATCTATATATATTTGAAATCTAATAGTGACACGATACTATCCTATCTTGTTTGACCATGATTTAGGTGTCTACTTTCAAGCTATACAAGGCCTTATGCAACCTATAAACAAAACCTGGGTGTGCATGGTCCTCATATCCTAGTGGTTGCACCATGTAGACCTCTTATAAATCATCCTGTAAAAATGCACTATTTAAATCCATTTGATGTAAAGACTATCCCTTAGCTACATCACTTGGTGGCTACACCATGTAAACCTCCTTCTATAAATCACCATGTAAAAATGCATTCTTTATAGCCATTTGATGTAAAGACCATCCCTTAGCTATAACCATAGCAATGACTACTCTCACAGTTGCCATCCTAGCAATCAGGTTGAAACTCTCCTCATAGTCAATGCCATAGGTTTGTATATATCCTTTGGCTACTAAATCTTGCCTTGTAGCTACTCACAAACCTATCTAATTTATGCTTTACTTTAAAGACCCACTTTTATCCCCCCTTGCATCCAATTTCTGTCTTCACACTAGGAAAAGGAACCAAAACCCATGTCTCATTTGTATTCAATGCACCATGTCTTCATTCATGAAATCTTGTCCAAGTGCCTTCTCGAAATATGTGGGATCAATCTCTTGTATTGCTTTAACCATACTATATGCATAATGATGGGATGTATACCCATCATGTCTCAACTTTTCCATTGGATATCTGACCCTCATAGACCTACGTGCAACTGAATCACTAAATTTTTTTCTCAAAACTTCTTTGGATCTTTGTACACCATGTGCAACAAAAATGATCATGATCCCAAACTCCTCATTAAGGCTTATTATGAGCCACTATCCCGATCAACAAAGGAATGCCCTACTTGAACATCAGCAAACATTATGAAAGGTTGATCCACCTTCTCTTTTCCCTTACATGATACATATGAATTTGTTGAATTTTCAGCACCTATAGTACCACCAAATGATGTGTCAAAATTCTTAGCATTTTGCCTCAACATTCTTGACCAAGGTCTATTGCTTGAGGACTCTCCTGGTCCACTATATACATGTGATTTCTGCTCTTCATTTGATGCAAGTTACATCAGTCTCTATGGAATCCTTCACTGGTGTATGTCACCTGCTCATCTCATCAAACCCAACATCCCTGCTTACTCGCATCTCATATGTAGTGGGGTTAAATAAAGATATATTTTTCTACCTTGGGATCCAATTTCTTCTTGGCTCATCTGGTTCATGTACATAGGCAATGCACCCAAACACTTTAAAATGTGCCAAATTTGGTTTTCTACTAGTAAACTTATGTTCAAATATCATGCCATGAATTGTTGCAGTGGTGGTTATGTTCATAATACAAATTGCAATTACTATTGATTCAGTCTAAAAATAGTGAGGTATTCATTTCTCATTCATCAATGCACGAGCAACTTTTGCAATATGCATGTTCTCCTTATTGCAACCCCGTTTTGTTGTAAGGTTAAACATGCATGTAAATTGCCTCTTTATCCTATGCTCTCTTAGAAAATCACTCAATTAATTGAAGAAATATTCCCCCCACAATCTAACCTTAGGAATTTTACGTGCATGCCTTTGTCTTTCTTAACCATAGCCTTAAAGCTATGAAAGTGCGTAAACACTTCACTTTTCTCTTTCATGAAGTATACCCACACTTTCCTAGTGTGATCAATCAATGAAAGATATCAACTTTGTGGGTCCCCAAACATCAAATGCACCACGTCCAAAGGTCTTTGACTTACATTTTTATTGTGTGGAAATGCATGCTTGAATTGTTGTCCTAATTAGCATGCTACACATACGTTGTGCATTCCATCCACTTTTAACTTCGGGCTATGAAAGTGCGTAAACACTTCACTTTTCTCTTTCATGAAGTATACCCACACTTTCCTAGTGTGATCAATCAATGAAAGATATCAACTTTGTGGGTCCCCAAACATCAAATGCACCACGTCCAAAGGTCTTTGACTTACATTTTTATTGTGTGGAAATGCATGCTTGAATTGTTGTCCTAATTAGCATGCTACACATACGTTGTGCATTCCATCCACTTTTAACTTCGGGCATTTTTTTTCTAGAAGGGTTCCTTTAAAAGGATAGTGATGGGAACAATGGATTAAACCACATATTGAAAAAACAAGCTAAGTGGTTAAATTGGGTCATGACTGCAATCCAACCAGGACCCAAACCATTACCTCATGTTCTTGAAAACCTAGAAATCTCTAGGTTAACACTCACATACAAACCAATGAGTATGTTGTAATGCCTCATGAAAAATGAAGGTAAAAAGACATTAATTAAAATTTATAGATTGGAAATAACTATTTGGAGTGCAAATCAATGTAAAAGAACCCTAGGAAGAGGTGACCCTTGGAGGAGATTAGTTTGATAGTACTTACTTCAAAATCAATTAGTAGGACCATATTGTGACATTAAAGTTTCTTCTTACTTGTAAAAGCATTATGTTACTTTGTGAAGAAAACTTTGCCTATGAACCTACCCCTAAAGCCTCCATGATGACAGCCACTTCAATCCTAGTTCATACCTCATCACCAATGCTTCAACTCAACACCTTGCTCAAGGACTAAAACACATCATCCATGAGACAAACCTCACTGCTATTAACCATTTATGCCAATATCCCTACCACCTCATTGTTGACACTCACCACACCTTACCTACATCCAACAATGGAAAATCGATCAAATAGGCCTCAATGTTAGCAACTCCTCAATTAACAACCCTTTACCTTGACATTGCACTTTTCACACTTTCCAATATCCTCAAACAAAAAGCTACCATGCAAACAAGATGCAAACAGGTACCACCCAATGTATCAAATTTCAAATCCGCTTTAAAAAATGTAATAATCTTGAAGATTGATTTTCTATTATACTGTATAGTTTTATAATAATCAATATTGGAAATACTAAGTCGCTAGTACTAGCTCGAGTCTCTTATACAAAGTTAGCCATTAATCCACACTCAAAAGTTATTCTTTTCTTATTTATTAGCTCCACACAAAAATGATGTCCATGTGACCATAGTGCTCCATATTTTTGATACTACATTACATATAAAAAAAACTTTTAAAGAGAGCATTATTTTAATTGTATGTTGAGAAAATTAATTATTGAAAATGGATGTGTTAGTTTGATTTACATACATACCAATCATGTCCTCTTGTAAATTCCATCTCTTGCTCAATATACTGATCCTTTCAATGTTCTCTCTTGTAAATTCCATCTCTTGCTCAATATACTGATCCTTTCAATGTTAGTTTGATTTACATACATACCAATCATGTCCTCTTGTAAATTCCATCTCTTGCTCAATATACTGATCCTTTCAATGTTCTAACCATCTAAGTGGAATATTGTTAGGGAGTTGTGAGAGCTCATGAGGGTATGGAAGATGTATGTGTCTTATCTTGAATTTTTTTTGCACATTTGATGTCTCCACTTATGCCTTTTATATCTATCAGGCCATTTTTTTCATTTTTAGAGAATTTAATATACCAAATCTATTGATCTTCTCTTGTAATGTCTCATCCATCTTATGAGTTAACCCTTGTGGTACCTCTCCAACTATATGTTCATCCTCTTTGTTATGCCAAAGTCGAGGCATGTCAAGATAAATTTATCTAAGGAACTCAGAGATGTACACCAATGATTCTTGTACTAACCAATCTTTTGTCCTACTCTATTCCAGCTTTCTTTTTGTCGAATAAACACCTTCAAGATCTTCATGAATCTTCTCAATCAAACATACTGCTTATAAAGAGTTCATTCTTATATCTTCAATTATTTTTTAACTTATCTCCGTCAAGGATATCCATAAACTAAGGCACTGATATTGTAAAAACACTCCTAACGTCTTCACTTATGCAAGCTTTGATTGTAATAAGAAGTACAAATTGAAATGTGACACATGTATGTTAGTAATAAATATATATATATATAGTAAAGGAGAGAGAAAATGAGTTGTATACACATATAAGAACTTATGCCAATCGTGAGACTTTAGGCCACTCATCTTATTATTATTTTGAGTAAAATTATGCACTCTTAAGATAATGTATGCATCATGTTGGTGTAAAGAAGAATGAAATAATTTTGTTTAATCTTTTCTCCTCTCTTTTGGATAAAATCTAGGGTGTTGGGGGTAGGGCTACATAGCTTGATTCTGCTAATTGTGCCCACAAACCTTCCATCTTTTCAACTATAGCCACTTTAAGTTTCACTCCTATAGCCACTCCGAGTTTCAAAATGACATGCACTGCTTATGCTTGCACTCCCATTACTCATTTATCTCTAATAGCAAGACCCATGTACTCCTATAGATGCTATGATGATGGGTCCATTATTAAGGATAAGCTAGGTGGAAGGATACTGACGTGTAGTGTATAGTTTGGCCACAACATCCTCATGAAGTGGCATGACCAACCCAATGATAAAAAGAACTACATTATTGAGTAGCTCCCTATGCCAACTCAAAAAGAGAAATTTAGCCAACAAGTGGATACTCAAGAGAATGAGAGACCTAATGAGCCATCAAAGGTATGAATTACAAGAAACAATGAAGAAAGGAAAGAGTAATCTCGACACATTAATGATTGGAGAAAGGCTATGGCCGAGGTCCATGATGACACCCCTGATAAGGGCAAGCAACAAACAGGAGGTCCCTGAAGCATGCATTGATGATTTAGGGGCTTCTCATCTTTGTGCGGAAGTGGCACTGGGCACTTTCGTACGTACTTTATGAGCTTTCATCTCTTTCTTTCTACAATATATTTAATAATGTATGTATGAATTATGATCTAGACCTATCATCTACACTAAATATCTTCCTTGAATGTGTGTAGAGGGAAGTAGTGGTGGGTGACTATACCCAAGCGAGTATGACTTTGTGTGGTCTTATGGAATTACGTTATTGTTTGACAAGATGGAGCGAGAAGGACACGAGCTCAATTGGACCTACATTGTCAACTATGTAAGTATATAACATTGTCAAGCATATAACTTATGGTTTAGTAGCATAAAACTTATGGTTATATTGAGGAGCCACACAATGATGTGGAAGAGGAAGGACATGCTTTTGTTTGTCTTTGCTGTTTTTCTTTGGAGGAGATATGCTCATAATTTTTGTAAGAGAGCTAGCTCTACTCATATTTTTTTATAAGAGCTCCACTCTATTTTTTTTATAAGATCTCTTGCTCATATTTTTTTATAAGGGCTCTACTCATATGTTTTTGTAAGACAATGATGTAAAAAATTTACGCATATATTACTAAATAAATTTGATAATCTTTTATGCATTCTTAAAACCCAATATTATAAGAGATCACACTCATGATTATAATGAAGAAATTCAGGTGATGACATCAAAAATCATGATGCCGAACACCATGATAATAATGACAATGATGATGCCTCATCAACTTTCATTAAATCCATTGATAATATCTCCTCAGATCCTTCCATGGATACAAATGAATTATCTTTTAATCATATACTAGCCAAAGATGTAGGAGATATAGAGATAGCATTAGGAATTCATCTCTTCAAACAATGAATCTTGTGAAAGATGAACAATCATGAAGTTTATGTAAATCAAATGTTAATGATTTTATCTCAAAAAATTGATACAAAAATAATTTTATGTTCACATTATCGATGCTTATCGAGAGCCACATGCCTCATATGACAGTCCTGCTAAGTCAAGAAAATAAACGTTACTGCCCAAGTGAAGAACCTAAGCCAATGTTTAGTCATAAGGACCTCACCCTTAAGAAGGAGAATTAATTGCCTTGCTCAAGGAATTTCAGAATGTGTTCACTTGGAAATATACTAACATGAAGGAAATTCCTTCAAAAGTGGTGAAACATGCCATCCATCTACATGAAGGCACGAAACCTTCCCAACAAAGAGTCTACCACATGAATCCCATGTATGGGCAAATGGTCAAAGAAGATCTAGCCAAGATCATTTGGTATTTTTGATAGTGATCCTTCCCAAAAAGAACGGAAAGCTTAAAGTGTATACATTAAGCTCAAAAAGGGTAATGTTGCCATACTTCACGATCACTACCCCTTCCCCTACATATATGCTATTGAGAGTTGTTGGAGTAGAAGACTATAACTTTTGCATGGCTTCTCTGGCTATAGCCAAGTGACGATAGACAATACAAGACAATGTTTGCTATGGAATGGGGGAACCACACATATCGCATTATGCCATTTGGCATGCCTCTAGCCAGCTTCTAACATGATGTGAACACCTTCAAGGATCTCCTTTGGAAGATCTTAGAGATATTCATCAATTATCTATACATGCACTTCAAGTAGACGGAGCATCTTGCTCATCTTTGGCTAGTCTTTGATAGGTGTATACTCTCCCGCATCTCGTTAAACCCACTCAAATGTCAATTTTGGGTTAAACATGATGGTGTCATTCTCAGGGACATATCATCTCCAAGAATGGCATCCCCATTGATGAAAACAAGATCCACGTGATCTTAGAGTTGTCACCATCTTTCAACTACAAAGGGGTGTAAAGATTCATGGGGCATGTAGGGTATTATAGAAGATTTATCTTCCTATATGCTATATATGCTAGACCTTTGTATAAGTTGCTGATTGTTTTTGAATGGATAGAGGAATACCAATGGGTGTATGAGAAACTAAAGAAGGCATTACCAACTGTACCCATCCTAAGATCCCCCAACCTGGATCTAATATTCCATGTGCATATTGATGCTTCAACCTTTGCTATTGGATGTGTGGTAGCATAGGCAGGAGAACACAACATAGACTTCCTTGTGATTTTTGCTAGCTATCAAATGATGCTAAGAGCAACTACACCACCACCACTACTGCTGAAAGATAGCAGTTAGCCATTGTATATTCCATGAAGAAGTACATGCATTACTTTGTTGGCTATACCAAATTTTTGTTCTTTGTCAACCATCAAGCACTGATGTGTTTAGAACAAGCCGCGCACACAGGGCACATCATGTCATGTGCATGGTCAATGCCATGGACAATCTTCAGATGCTGATCCAAAATAGGCAGCCAGATAAAGAGTATTAGAACCAGGATGATGGAGCACAGAGCACTTTTGGCAGTGTAGACTGGAGTAGGGCTTGGAGAGCAAGAGGAAAAAGCCTGTCAACTGTACCAAAAGGGAGTCGACTGTACCAGAGGTGTGTCGGCTGAACCAAGTTGGAGGCGGTTGTTGCAGGCGCATCATTATAAAAGGCATTTATGACCAGTCAGCTGGCCGACCACCAGCACTCCTATGGTCCAAAGGGCCTATAAATAGGCCCAAGTGCTCCTTGTTGTAATCATTCATTCCTTTATGGAGTGGATCATTAGGGTCCTAGTTTAGGAGATAGAATTTTGGGTGTTATCACCTTTTCTTCAAGGCAGCCTAGGGCTGCAGACAAGTACCTTTTTGTACCATACAAATATACTGAATTTCCAGTACATCTCTCTCTCTCTACTCTCTCTCTATATCCTACGTTTTTTGCATCAGATGCTTTCCAAGAGTGTTTAGGGTTGAAAGAAGACTCCCAGAGCTTCCGCATGTTACATTGGTATCAAAGCATCAGGCTCAACAAAGCTAAACACTGAATTAGTCCCATATGATGGTGTACAGGTCCAAGGTACAGGAAAGTACACGGATAGGAAGCCCAAGGCAAGGAACATAGAAGCAGGAAGAGCTCCCAAGAGGTTTGTTGATGGTGTTCCACATAGCCAAAGGGGATGGCAATCCTCTGAGCCAGATAGGTTCACGGGCAACGGTCCCAAGGGAGGTTTATCCTCCAAGGGTGATGTGAGAGTGCTAGACTCATTTCTCAGGAATGAAGACCAAGACGGTGTTCAGAGTCAGGGCAGGAATGGATTGTGGACTAGATGGAACAGATGCAAAGATCTTCATTTTAGACAGAGTGGTTTGGAGAACAGGCCGGGTTTTCAGAGAAAAAGGGTTGCCAGGGATGGATGATGACAGAGGGACTTCGAAAAAAGATTTGGGTGACTGTCATCCAAGAGCAGGTTGGATTCCCATCATCAAGTTTAGCAAAGGGGGATGTCATGTGCATGGTCAATGCCATCATGGACAATCTTTAGGCACTCATCCAGAATAGGCAGCCAGATAAAGAGTATTAGAACCAGGATGATGGAGCACAGAGCACTTTTGGTAGTGTAGACTGGAGCAGGGCTTGGAGAGCAAGAGGAAAAAGCCTGTCGACTATACCAAAAGGGAGTCGGCTGTACCAGAGGTGTGTCGGCTGAACCAAGTTGGAGACGGCTGCAAGCACATCATTATAAAAGGCATTTATGACCAGTCGGCTAGCCGACCAGCAGTCGGCCAGCACTCCTATGGTCCAAAGGGCCTATAAATAGGCCCAAGTGCTCCTTGTTGTAATCATTCATTTCTTTATGGAGTGGATCATTAGGGTCCTAGTTTAGGACAAAACTTTGGGTGTTATCACCTTTTCTTCAAGGCAACCTAGGGCTACAGACAAGTACCTTTTTGTACCATATGAATATACAGAATTTCCAACACATCTCTCTCTCTCTCTACTCTCTCTCTATATCCTACGTTTTTTTGCATCAGATGGTTTCCAAGAGTGTTTAGGGATGAAAGAAGACTCTGAGAGCTTAAGCATAAATAAGACTTTGTGCACTATTCTCACCAAGATAGTAGAAGCATTGAGAAGTGATTTGGGAGCACAAGTTACACTTGTGTGAATAGAGGGCACACCTCACGATGGCCACCCCACAAAAAAGACCCAAAGAGGCCACAGACCCCCACCATACAGATCTATGTACATGCAATCAACCTCCATGATGCAATTGAAATAGAAACACTCATGCAATCAACCTCCATGATGCAATTGAAACAGAAACACTCATAGAACTTGATTGCCTTGAGTTGGAGTTCCCCCAAGAATGCCATCTAGTGGTGTGGTGAGCCTTGGCCACAATGTTTTGCCTTAGGAGATGTGAAGCTCATTAGGCCACTCACCCCTCACACCTTCCACACTATTACCGTGGCAAATAACTCCCAATCTGTGTGTCGGTTGTTTTAAAGAAAAATTTCTTACTGGATTTAAACCTTCTTTATGGAAGTCTTATGTGACCCCGTAGAGGTACATTGAAAGAGAGCATTATCCTTCAAGAGGGGATGGATTGTGACCATGGATTACATTATCAGCTAGCAAAGAAGGGCTAAGATGCTCAAGCGAACCTGTCTGTTTGAGTCCCAAAAATCTCACCATCCGCATGACCGTGAAAGATTTGGGTTTGTGTTAATCTCAAAAAGGTTAATGCAGCCATAATGAAGGACCATTACCCATTACCATTCACCACTAAGCATGTGGTGCTGGCAGTAGGCAAGGAGGCTTATAACTTCCTTGATGGGTTCTCAGGCTATAACCAAGTGGAAATAAACTCAAGTCATTAACCCAAGACTACATTTGCCATAGAATGGGGCAGTCATGTATACAAAGTTATGCTATTTGACCTCTCTAATGCATAGACACTTTCCAAAGGCTTATGTGCACAGTGTACAAGGAATACCTTAGGGAGTTTCTTGAGGTTTTCATGGATTTGCATCAATTCCTGGTTCCTTAAGAAGGTGCTTGAAAACTGAAGATTATACAGAATATCCCTCAATCTACTTAAATGTCAATTTTGGGTGAGGCATGGAGTAATACTAGGCCACATTATTATTTATGAGCATGGCATCTCTACTAATGCAAGGTAAAGCTAATTCGTGAGCTTCCACCACATTTGGGTGTTTCCAAGATTAAAGTAACTCGTGCCCCAAATCCCCCTAAAGGCACCCTCAAATGTCAAATCCAAGTGTGTGTGGAGACCAAATCCATACCTCTAACGTCAACTCCCTCTTCTAGTTTTTCCACTTCGCCTCGTGTGCCAACAAATCCCCCTAAAGGCACCCTCAAATGTCAAATCCAAGTGTGTGTGGAGACCAAATCCATACCTCTAACATCAACTCCCTCTTCTAGTTTTTCCACTTCGCCTCGTGTGCCAACACCACCTTCAGAAAATTCAAAAGAGCTCATGGACCTTGAGAGAAGCAAGAGGCAACACCTTGTCCATGTGCAGTGGCCCTACACGTCCTTATTGTTCCCATCTAAAAAGAGCAACCCATGGTATTGAGCCCCAAGGATAACTATGAACACACTTTTGAGGCATCACCCCAAGAAACCCCGGAGCTCAAACAGATCACCACAATACCTATGTGCACCACACCACAACATCAACTCGTTAATTGGAAGACCAAAGTTCAAACGAGCACACCAGCCAAGCCAATACACCAACCAAGCCGAGCCAAACCGACTCCGATGGCGTCTAAGATTTCATCTCGTAGATGGGCAAGCAGTACCACACCACAACATCAACTGACCAGTTGGAAGGCCAAAGTTCAAACAAGCACACCAACCAATGCACCAACCAAGTCAAGCCAAAACCAACTCTAGTGGCATCCAAGCTTTTATTGTAGATGGGCAATTGACTCTCCACCATGCATGATAAGCAAATCCCAACTCATATGTATATATGTAACGTAACCCTCCCTACTCAACTGTATAGTCACTACCTTCATCGAGAATGATAAAAAGCACAAAAGTCTTAAAAAAATATCAAGAATGGTTAAACCCAAAAAAAAAACTCAAATCGGTGATCTCAAAAGTTAGATCACTTGATTAGTGATCTAAACTTGGATCGACAAGGGTCGAGTGGCTCACTCGGGTTCATTTTAGGCTCAAAGGTTGGTTTTTGGATTCTTTGGTACAATCTAAAAAGCTGAATCACAATTTGAGCAAGTAAGATCAATGATTTAAGAAGCAGGGATCGCTTGGTGATCTCAAAAGGTAATTCACCCGATTGATGACCTAAAATCAAATTGACAAGAGTCGAGTGACTCACTCGGGTTCATTTTAAGCTCAAGGGTTGATTTTTGAATTCTTTGGTGCAATCTAAAAAAGCTAAATCGCAATTTGAGCAAGTAGGATCGATGATTCAAGAAGCATGGGAAGGGATTGCAAGTGGGATTGCCACTTATTGAGTTGTCGATCCAAGAAGTGGGATCGACGATTCAATAAGTGGAATCGAAGAAGTGGGATTGGCGATTCAATAAATGATCCGAGAAGCAATAATCCAAGATGTGTTGTAACAAGACCGCTTCAAACACAATACAAAATATTGGTAGACAACAAGACAAGATCAAATAGATAGAGAGAGAGAGAGAGAGAGAGAGAGAGAGAGAGAGAGAGAGAGAGAGATTTTATTATATTGCAAGAGAGGTTACAACGGAAAAAGTACTTCTACATAGAAGCTCGAACACACCCCCGAGCGTTTGTATGCATAGGCTGCCTTGATCACACTCACACTCTCAATCGCACTCTCAATCGCAATCACGCTCTCAATCACATTCACAATCGCAATCACAAGAGGTCTCGCGATATATGTGTCACACACACACTCGCGGTATGCCGAATATAGAGAGATGCGTTCTCCAAAAATAGCCAAAAGCGAGATGGTGCTCCAAAAGCGCCCGGCCCTTTCCTACAAATTTTGGCGCGTGGTCGATGCTGCAAAACGTGGTAAAAAACAAAAGAAAACTTTTCGAAAAGATTAGCAAAGTTGAGTTTGTTTTTTTTTCACTGGAAAAATCGACCCTTCTTCAAGCTTCCGTATCTGCAAAACTGGAATTTACCTGCGCTCGTGAGATAGTGTTTTGTTCTCCTCGGTGAGCTCTATAAGCGCTGTGAGACACTCTCTCTCCAGACTTGCCTCCGAATTCTCAAAAAACAAACTTTAATATTGAATTTTCTATAAAGAGAATGAAAAACATGTATTTTCTTACTTTTTCTCTAATCTAAGGCATCAAACGAGATTGAAAACGACTAAAGTATGAAACCTTCACTCTGTCAAAGTTGTTCTATGTGATAAAGACTACATTTCAGACATACAAAACTTTTTCTAATTCAATCCATAACATGCTCAAAAATCAATCCCAATGTATGCACTTGTGAAGGTGGGATGAGTCACTGTCAGAACATGCCCATATGAGACTTTGCACAAATATCCAAAATCACCTAAAAATCACTTTTAAACTTTATCTACATGCATGATACAAAAAAGTTTATTAAGTTTTTTTACTACCCTTACTCTTTGTGTGTGTGTGTGTGTGTGTGTGTGTGTGTATGCATACATACATACATACATATCTACACATATAATATACGTACGCGAGAGAGAGAGAGAGAGAGAGAGAGAGAGAGAGAGAGCAAGAAGAACGAGGACAAGAGATGTATTTTCATTTTAAAAACATATAAAAGCAAAAAAATATAGCTTTTGTACTAAAAGTTCCTTATTGACAATCGTATAAAAATAAACTTTATAATTTATTTTTTCAAATGCTTACTTGTGTTGAGAAGAAATTTAAAACTTTGTATTCAAATCAAAAACAACTTTCTACAAAATGTGGATTTTTTATAGCAAGATGAGACATGGGTTCATTTAGTTACACTAAAGATCTTATTTCCAAGAATTTTCAAATCACAGAGCTTGAAAATAACAAGAGCAAATAAAGATAACATACAAAGTCAAAAGTTGTGTTAAATATTCATATAGAGCTTGAAAATAACGAGTGAATAGAGACAACATTCAAAAGTCAAACTTTGTCTTGAATTTCCATGGAGTGGACCATAATAATTGTTGACAATTAAAATTTTGAAATGTTGGTACAAATTCTCAATAGTTTAGCCCATGCATATGGAAACACCAATCATATAAACAATTTTCTCTTCGCATATCTCAATGTTTTTTGTGAAAAAAATCACTTAAATGATCATACAAAATGTAAAAGTACCTTGATAGAAATTAGGTTTTCCCTACATTTTGTTTCTTTGATTTTTTTATGCGTACATGAAAAATAAGATTAGTGTAACCATATAAAGTAAGCAATGATGCATAGCCACCTAATTAAATCTTTTAGGTCATGCTTTACACAAATAGTAAAATATAGCATGACTATGTAGCATGCTTACCAAATGTATAGCCTTGAAACTTTATGCTTAATCTACTCCCTAGATTTTGGAGGAAAATCTCTCTCTCTCTCTCTCTCTCTCTCTCTCTCTCTCTCTCTCTCTCTCTCTCTCTCTCTCTCTCTCTCTCTCTCTACATACACATGCACACACACACACACACATATTGAATCTTTATACACACAAACACACACATATATTAGATCTTTGCACGCACGCACACACACACACACATTGAATCTTTATGTTTAACCTACTCCCTAGATTTTGGAGGAAAATCTCTCTCTCTCTCTCTCTCTCTCTCTCTCTCTCTCTCTCTCTCTCTCATACACACACACATGCATACAAACATTCTAGGTTGGTTTTCACAAACTATTTTTTTAAACTTTTATGAGATAGCTATGTCAAAATCATGTTCTTCACATTCTATAATGCAATTATAATATTTATGTCTACTCATTACGTATTGCAAAGTGCCAACATATTCTTTCCTTAGATATTCTTACAATACAATATATGTTTATCACATCCAAGATTTATGTAAGCTTCACTTGAAGCCCCATTAAGATTTCATTGATGTTAGCTAAGAGAAAATGTTTTGTCTTTTTTAGGAATAGGAGTATATATTATGTTTATCACATCCAAGATTTATGTAAGCTTTACTTAAAGTTCCCATTGAGATTTGTTTGATGTTAGCTAAGTTGTTTTGCCTTTTTTTAGGAATAGAAATACTCATAAATCATCAATGGACATTTATTTAATGATTGGAGGTCATATTAAAATTGCATTGTGCAAGCTTTATCCATTTATCATGATTATTTTGTGCATGTTCAACCAAAAATAAATAAATAAACCTTTTTTCCTCTTTTTATAACTTAGCTGAATAAAAAATTTGTTCCAAATAAAAATTATATTGGTATTTTTAAACCCTTTTTCAAAATTTGTTTATGCATGAAAAAGAGGGTTGTTTTATTTTTGAAGAATAATTCTTAAGGCACACACTAAGAGAGAGAGAGATAAAAGTTCCAATGCACTATGTTAATAGCATAAAGTCTTGAATGGTTTGTGAAGACCAAAACGTTCCTAGAAATTCAACCATTTTAATGTCCAAGTAGAAACATGCATGATGTCCCTATCCAAGAAAGTAATTGTTTTCTTTAACAAACAAGAGCACAACATTTATATGCAAGATAGAGTATGCTGTTTCTAGTCTAAATTAGTGCATGGAAAATAAAAATCATACAAGAACACAATATTTATATGTAATATAGAGTATGCTATTTCTAGTGTAAATTAGTGCATGGAAAATAAAAATCATGCAAAGCTAAAAGTTGTCTCCAAATATTAACATAAACATGGTGTGGGCACAAACAATTGTAATGGTGTGTAAATTGATAACTTGTCTCTTTCTAACATAAAAATGTTCTATATAATAATAATAAACACATGCAATCACAACCTTTTTCTATACAATAAGAATAAACACATGCAAATCAAAACACTAAGCATGCAAACCTTTTTCTCCAAACACACTTTTCAGTGCTTCCAAGTTTCAAAAAGAACATCACATGTGTGATAGTGAAAATGGAAAAGCACCTTAACTTAAAATCAACAGTTTCACTCATTTGAACACACTTTTCAATGCTTCCAAGTTTCAAGAAGCATATCACGTGTGCTAGTGAAAATGGAAAAGCACCTTATCTTAAAATTAACTTCGCTCATTTGTACATGTAAAATGGGATTAGAGAAAATAAAATAATAATCAATGATTTATAATCACCTATCAAAACAAATAAAGCTAGGGGTATTTAGGATGGTTTCCAAAATTATAGTCTTTAATTTACACTTCGACTGTGTGCAATTGTCTAGCATAGTCCACTTGTTTCACTTTGACCACAATATAGTTGTTAAGCATGGTAATACTTGTTACGCCTCAACAACATACACTTATCAAGCATGGTCTCAAGCTATGCCAATACCACTAGGTAATCAATATGGCACACTAGCATAGGTGCCAATTCACTAGGATGGCACACTAGCGGCCGGGTGTCCCTGTACAACTAAAGGGTGGACATTATGTAACATCCCTCCTACTTGGATAAGCAATTGACGTCAAATGCGTGTTTGCTTATTACAAGAAAAGGAGATCACTTGTCATATACTGAAAATTTCATATAAGTATAGTTCAAGATAGAAGGGCCAGTTCCTCCAAGAAGTCTACTTTTGATGCATAAGAACTCTCCTTGAAATTTGTAAAAAGTATTAAATAAATTTATTCTAAAGATAAACAAATGAATATGTTACCCTAAAGAGTCGGAATAGTCGTCGTGGTAGTCTTGTTCTTCATCATCATCAATCATATTGATTCCAAGTGAAATAAACTTAAATAACAAATATTAAATAAAACTTAATGATGTAAAAATAAAATCCAAAAGTAAGAGACTCTTACCTTGATGTATTGTTGGCTACAAAATGAAAAGGTTAAGAGAAAAAGAGAATTCAAAACAATTCATTAATAACTGAAAATATAATTATTCGATAAGGATGAGGACTTATCGTGTGTAATAATTATCGGAAACTCAACATGATCCCATGGTAGAGATCATAACCTAAGTCGAGAGTCCTTGCAAAGCTGAGAAATGTCTAAAATGATTAAGTCCAAACAAAATAAGTATAACAATAATCACCTTTTTAAAAATAAATAAATAAAATTTTCTCTTTCTTTATTTCTTTTCTTTTCCTTCTTCTTCTTCTTCTTCTTCTTCTTCTTCTTCTTCTTCTCTCTCCTCTTCTGTTTCTCGTCTCTCCTCCTCCTCCTCTTCTTCTTCTTCTTATTTTCTCTCTTCCTCTTCCTCCTCTTCTTCTTCTCTTCCTTCTCTCTTTTCTTCTTCTTCTCCTCTTCTCTTTCTTTCTCTCTCCTCTTCTTCTTCTTCTTCTTCTTTTCTCCCATAGCGCTTCTCATGCTACCACGCGGTTTGCTTTTTATCCCACATAATGGCTTGCTTGTCGAAGAAGACAAAGTGATTAGCAAATAATTAAGATATGATTAGTGAGTAACTAACAAATAGCTTAATGTAGGCATGGATAATAAAAAACCAGCAAATTCTCATTAGGCCAATGCCTCAATTTATAGAGTTTACATCAAAGAATCTAATCCCACCGATTTCTCCTTAATTCACTCCTCCACCTCTTTTGCTTGATTCTCTCCACCTCTCCCAGGATATCTCCACACCTCCCAGGATATCTCCACACTTCCTAAATCTTCTCATGCTACCCTTTATTCTCTCCCAGTAGATTTTTCTCACCTTTTCACAGGTTCTTTCACATTTACAGATTCTCTTTTACAGCCTCTAACCAAGGGCTTGTTCCCGCACACACCCTATTCACTTGTATTTTCAACACCTCCCCTCAAGTGAATACTCCTAGAACACTTAGACCCTATACCAAGTTTCTCTCTTACTTGATAGTCCGCGACCAGTGCCTACACCTCCCCTCAAGTTAACTTAGCACACCTGGACCCTATATCAAGTTTCTCTCTTACTTGATAGCCCGCGACTAGTGCCTCAAGTTCCTAAACTCATAGTCCTTGACACTCTCTCTCTTTCTATGTGTCCAAGGCTACTACAAGTGCCCGTGACCTTGACTAAAGTGCTCACACATACATATATCTACCACGTGGCCCACATCATCGGTGGCTCAGAGGTGGTTTTACTTTGTTGGGGCAGGTTACATTGGGTTGTGGGGTTTCTCTCTCTCTCTCTCTCTCTCTCTCTCTCTCTCTCTCTCTCTCTCTCTCTCTCTCAGAGATTTTCACATGGCTCCTCACTCTTTGGAGCCTCACATCTTCTCTTGTCTTCATTCTTCTTGTCGTGGCAGCTTCTCTTCACGCGTCCCTGTCTTCCTCTTCTTTCACTCTTCTTGTGGCAGCTTCTCTTCTCGTGTCTGTGTCTTCCTTCAATGCTTCCTCTAGATCTTCTTCTCGGTGTGGATCCTCTTCTTGGAAAGAGATGTTCTTCTTCTTCCATGGCTAGGGCCATGAGCTTGTCCGTCAGGTCTTCTTGCTCCATGTGAGCAACATGTTTAAATGTTTTGTTGACAGTTCTTTTGGGCTTTTGCTGTTTATCTTGTGTCATTATGAATGCAAACCCAAATTTATGCGGGAGGTCTTACCTCTTGCCTTATTCTGGACAAGGGTAGTGTCTGATCCCATATTTACACTGATGTAATGTGTCCAATACATAATGCATAAAGCATTCATTCTTATGCACATTCCCAAATACAACTCTGGCTGTGAATAATCTTGAATTTGAGTGTGATTTGCAATTATAACCAAGGGTTAAATGTAAAATGATGATTATCACAAATTTATCAGCACAATTTTACCAGAAATTACATTAAATCAAGGGTAACCAATTTGTACGGAATGGTTGGAGTATCAAACCAACTCGGAATTGCAATCTGAAGTTATAGGGATCTATAACAGATACCTAATGGTTAATTTCAACCCTCAATTGCACCAAAATATAGTGATTAGCATTGATTAATCATTGATTAGTAAATTAATCCTCTATTTTGTGTGCAGAAAATAGAGTATGCGGGGAGTCTAGATCTGGGACTTTAGACTTCAAATGAGCTCAAATGCTTTCAAGGCCATCAATAGTAATGAGTCTAGTAGAGGATTAAGCCAAGAAACACAAGATTTGACCAAACATTGAATGCTTAATCTCTGTTTTACCAAAGTCACCTGTAGATTTGATGAAGAGCTTGGATCTCATTGTAGACTTGATCAAATTGAATTCTAACTTCACCAGCTTGTAGAGCATGCTTGAAAACACCTGGGGCTAAGAGGAATTAGGCTGATTCACCTTGAGTGAGTGTAGATCTGAGATCTTCTGCTGAAAAACGGTGCCTGCTAAAACAGCGATTTCTCCTTCGTCCGTTGGCGATTTGCGCTTCTTTCTTGACTGGCTAGAGCACAAGGATGTTGGCTATCTATGGATAGAAGCAATGGGCCTAATTTTAAGTGTGCAAGGAGAATGAGCTCCTCCACTAGCTGGGGGTACAGAGGTGAGTTGAAAAATAACTAAAAATTTGATTATTTTCTAGTTATCTACTAATCTTGATTAATTAGATAATGGGCTCATAAACCTGATGGATTCTAGGCATGGATTTGATACCATGTTGAAATTAGAGCAATGTGATGAGCTATGGTGGATCAAATACTAGAATCAACATCATTAACAAAGTGATTAGCAAGATGTAACAAATAGCTTAATGTAGGCATGGATAATAAACCAGTAAATTCTCATTAGGCCAATGCCTCAATTTATAGAGTTTATATTAAATCATCTAATCCCACTAATTTCTCCTTAATTCACTCCATCGCTTTTGCTTGATTCTCTCCACCTCTCCCAGGATATCTCCACACCTCCCAGAATATCTCCACACTTCCTAAATCTTCTCATGCTACCCTTTATTCTCTCCCAGTAGATTCTTCTCACCTTTTCACAAGTTCTTTCATATTTACAGATTCTCTTTTATAGCCTCTAACCAAGGGCTTGTTCCCGCACACACCCTATTCACTTGTATTTTCAACATTATCCTTTGGACCACTTGTCCTCAAGTATTCTACTTCACCTCTCAGCCTTGATCCACATATCCTTGCCTCAAGCATCAAATTATGGGTCATGATCCACTTGATCCTTGTCAAATTTTTAGTCTATTAAGTAGGGTCATGACATGCTCGCACCCTTAACAAGATTTACAATCGTGGATGATAACTCAAGACAAAGTTGCCCAATACTTAGGTTTGGCTTCCCAAGTTTTATCTAACTCAAACAAGAACTTAATAACAAATTCTCACACAAAGTCTCACTCTATCTAGATTTCGTGACTTTCAAAACTTTTGCACATAATTGGATATTTTGAAGTTATTGCTGTATCAACAAACTGTTACATGTTCTCATGAAAATGAGAGTTGTCATCTCCAAGAATCCATTAATCTCAATAGTCTATGATATAATGGGGGCCATGGCATTCATTTCGTCACTTTCAAAGTAGTGTCCCAGTTTGTTTGTTCATGGGCACTTTCGGCTATCCTTTGGTTTTGGCTATAGAAGGAAAGCACTCAATGCGGATGGCTCAATCTCTTCCTCTTTGAGTTTAGCTATGTGGACTCTTAAATTCCCATTCAAATAAATAAATAAATCCTTTCTTTTCTAAAAAGAAAAAAACCTTTATAAACTCGTGTATTTTTACTAGCACTACAAAAAAAGCCCTACTCCTTTTCTCTAGGAAAAACATGTGCTCACAAGTGCATATTCACTAAGCATCACTCTTTTACAATTGATTGAACATGAGATTGTGATTTTGAAACAAGCATTTTCTTCACAATTTAATTTAATCATCATCACCAAATCTTGACTTTTTTAAGGAAGAATTTTTCCTTCTCCCTAGAGAAAATATTGAACAAGTTCTAGGCTAAGCCAAACCTAACTTTGCTGGAAACCTTGGTACAAACAACCCAAAAAAAACCCACACACCTATTCTCAACATCTCGCCTCTTTCTTAAGCTTCACCTCCTTCAGTCATGCATGCTTGTACTTAGAGTTAGTAATAAAGTCCTTTCTTTGATTATAATAACACTAAAACTATCACCCACTTTTTTAAATGTGTGCATGCTTTTATAGGTATAAAGTCCTTTCTTTGATTATGGGTATAACAACGTAAAACTATCAACCAACTGATTTTTGTGTTGCATTATATACATTCATATATACAACCAACTAATTTTTGTATTGCACTATATACATTCATTCAGAAAAGAAAGAACGTACTCTTTCTTATATAAAAATATTGTGTTCTTTCTTATATAAAAATATTGTGTTCTTTCTCATTCACCAAAAAAAAAAACTATTACCTTCGGAAAGAGTCATGCATGCTTTTATTTGATGGTCAAGTTTCTTATTTTGTTCTTGTCTCCAATGAAGATTGCATGATAGTAATATAATAGAATGTATTTAGACTAGAACATGTTCTCAAGAATCAAATGTTTAACATTAAAAAAAAATTAGGCTAGATAAGGATTATTTGTTCCATAGCCTTTCACAACCATGAAATCTCGTGTCTTTGTAACTTGTTAGTTTTAGCTTTCATTTATTGTGCCTTAGCATTTGGTTCTCTTAGTAAGCATCAAGCTAAATGCATTTACTTGAAGCTTTTCAATCACAGTGGCAATAGGATGTTCCTTAACAAGATGTGGAAATTGAGGTGCACTGAGGGGATTCAGGTCGCAAGGTGGAAATTTTACTTTTCCTCATAAGTGAAGGCTTTCTTATGGATCTCTAGGTTTTAAAATGTTGAGATTTGTGGTGCCATTGAGCATAGGGTACGGGAAAGACATGAGTAGAGGACCAGGATCAAGAGAATTCAGCCACGTCACACTTAGACATTATCCCAAATGAGCACATTTGCAAAAGGAGTACCTCCCTCATATAAAGGGGTCATTTTCAAGCAATGAATACAATCTTCTCTCAAGTCTTTCTATGACTACAAGTTTCCATCTTATAACCCAATTGGACTTGAGTCAAGCTTAATTAGTTTAATTAGTTCATCATTATGTTTGTAATTAGGCTTCATCCTCCATAGGACTAGAGTAAGTTAATTAGTGGTCACCATTATTAAGCTTCCATATCTAGGATTAGGGTACCATGAATTTCATCATGGTATCAGAGCCTCCCCTCTCTCCTTCAACTTCTCATTAGCACTTCTCTAGCATTTTACACTAATCATATCATTAGTGTCCCTAATTCCATCTTATCTTCTTCTGCCCCTTTCTGGCCAAAACTTAATTGGCTTGCCATTGCTCATTCCCTTCACCATACCTTAATTCTATGGCTTTCCATGCAAAAGAGTTTAACTCCTTGAGTTAATAAATAGGACCAAGGTAGTGAGAGCTTTAGCCTTCACAGTGTTTAGCCCACCACTGATCGATTTCTTTTAAAAGATTAATTCATTTCTTTTAGTCCAGATCTCCCACAACACTAAATATATGACAAAGGTGATAGTAACTTCCTGCTCTTACGAAGGGGTATTAAAAACCCCAAACAGTAAATGATTTTTCAACACAAACCTGTTTTAAAAGACTTTTGAAAACCTATAAGCATTGATTGTAAGGACATTCAATCATGAGACATTTAACTGATTCTGTAGCTGCTAGGCACCTCTTGCATAGGGGAGATGCCATGTTCCTATTGTCATAGCAAGTTTTTCATCATAGGGAAGAGCCCCACATTGAGGCTAGCAGGGCCCTGTTGTCTTCGTAAGCTTTGAAAAGATTTAGCCCATTTGGATTTTAGCCAATATTTCCCCCATAATTTATTCAGAGAACTGTAGTTAATTCTATCACACCAAGAGAGATAAATCTGTTTGGTATTAGGAAAATGAAAATTTCTCATGGAAGGCCAAACCGAGTCTGTGTAGCAAAAATCAATAGCTCTCACCTAGGAGTCTATGTGACACAAAGCATTATGGCTTCCTCTAAGAGCTCTAAAGAGTCCGGTCAATAAAGGGGTTTTTTCAAGGTTTCTTATTTCAAAGGTTTTTATTTTTATTTTTATTTATTTTTATTTTTTTGGGAGGGTGGCGGGGCTTCCATAAGCTGGAAAGAAAGAAATGACTGCATTAGAAGCTTGCAAAATCCTGAACGAAAATTGAGTTTCATGAAAGTCTCTGCACACCCCAAACAGATGACGCCATCACCATAGCCATCGTCCTTGTCATGCTTTACCAAATACTCTCTTCAGCATCGACCTGACCACGGCTTCTTACTGACTCAAATAAAAAGCACCACAAAGCGCGTGGAGCGAGTCAACTAACCATCGCCATCGCCAGGAAGGAAAAAACAGCAAAATTGGTGCCGAAGTCAAGCTAGCGTGCTTTTTCCTCCCCCTCTTAGTCAAGTTTGAATTTCTGTTATGTAGATGAACTAGTTTTAGGCTTCGTCTGGAGCTCCTTGTGGTGTGGTGGCTTCTTGTTTTTCTGCGGGGTTGCAGCCATGGTTACCAGTACTGCAAACGTGACATGCCCGACGTCTATGGAGGCCGTTTCCAATGGCGTTTGGCAGGGAGACAACCCTATCAATTTTTCGCTACCCCTCCTGATTGTGCAGACGTGCTTGGTTCTGGTGGTAACCCGCATCTTGGCCGTCGTTCTCAAACCCCTCAGACAACCCCGCGTGATCGCAGAAATCATTGTAAGTACTCCTATCCATGCATGCTGATTGTTCTTAAGAAATCTTTACCCTTGTTTTTGAAGAGATCATCACTGTAATCATGCCATGTTTTGATTTAACCGTGGTGTTTGTATGCTTCTCTCCTTCTCTCTCTCTCTCTCTCTCTCGATTATCATGTTTTACAATTCTTGCCCTCTTCCTGGTTGTGGTTTTTTATGGTGTTTTCCTCCTCGTGGTTATAGTTTTTTGTGGTGTTTTTCTGCTGTTTAGAGTTTTCTCTCTTCCTGATTAATCATCCTGATTATGTTTTTTTTGTGGTTTCTTCCTCTTGGGTCAATATTTTCCTTCTTCTAGTGCCCTTCCAAGTTATGTCATGTCTGTAGTGCCCTCCTGGTTATTATTCAGATTTACAGCCTTATGGTTATGGTTTTTCTTCATAGCCTCGTGGTTATGGTTACTCTTCCACTCCATGGTGTACACATCTGGCTATAGCTGTTATGAAAGCAAACAAGTGTAGACCTCACTTACAGGTTTTGCGCAGTCCATTTTTGAATAGGCACTAGAATTTTACTCAACCAGCCAAACACCATGTTTACTGTGTATTCTCTGTCAATGTTTTGATTGCTACTTTCTGGATGTATACTTCATCATCTTGCTGCTGCAGATTATGAGGTTCATTTTAAATTTATTTATTTTTTTCATGGAACAGGGAGGGATCTTGCTTGGACCATCTGCTTTAGGTCATAGTGCCAGCTACATCAATTATATCTTTCCAAATAAGAGCATAACTGTGCTTGACACTGTCGCCAACCTAGGCCTTATCTTTTTCCTTTTCCTTGTGGGCCTTGAGCTTGATCTGCAAGCTATCAGGAGGACAGGAAAAGAAGCCTTGGCCATTGCAGCAGCTGGGATTTCTGTCCCGTTTGGTGCAGGTGTTGGTGTTTCACTTGTTTTACACAAAACCATTGCGGGCAACGGAAGTTTTGCCCCCTTTCTAGTATTCATGGGGGTGGCCATGTCAATAACGGCTTTTCCTGTCTTGGCACGGATTCTTGCAGAGCGGAAACTATTAACCACAGATGTGGGACAGATGGCTATGTCGGCAGCTGCTGTCAATGATGTTGCGGCCTGGATTCTTCTAGCATTAGCAGTTTCCCTGTCAAGCTCTGGAAAGAGTCCTTTGATAGCAATTTGGGTGTTGCTATGCGGTCTTGCTTTTGTGATTGTGATGTTCCTTGTTGTCAGACCATTGATGTCCTTCATTGCAAAGCAGACAGTGGAAAACGAGCCTGTTAATGAGCTTCATGTGGCGATAACCCTCGCTGGAGTCTTGGCTGCTGGTTTTGCAACAGATGCTATCGGGATTCACGTCATTTTTGGTGCTTTTGTATTTGGGCTCATCATACCAAAGGAGGGGCCATTTGCGGGAATCCTGATTGAGAAAATTGAAGATTTGGTCACAACTCTGATGTTACCTCTGTATTTTGCTTCCAGTGGATTGAAGACTAACATTGGAGCCATCCACAATGCGCAATCCTTTGGCCTTCTGGTTCTTGTTATTACCACAGCATGTGTGGGGAAAATATCCGGTACTTTTGCTGTGGCTTCCCTCCACAAGATGAGCGTCAGGAAATCCCTGACCCTGGGCTTTCTCATGAATACAAAGGGTTTGGTGGAGCTTATTGTTCTCAACATTGGCAAGGATCGAAAGGTAATCTAGCTTATTTTAGTTGCTTGTATAGATAAAGGAAGCCATGAACACAATGCTTGAGTATTCTAATAAGATGAACTTTTCCTTATTCCAGGTCCTTAATGATGAGACATTTGCCATTATGGTTTTAATGGCCCTGTTCACAACATTTATCACTACACCTACGGTGATGGCATTGTATAAGCCAGCACGGAATCCAGTACCTTACAGTCGGAGAACGCTCTATGTGCCAGGCAACAAGTCAGATGCAGAGCTGCGTGTATTGGCCTGTGTGCATGGGATGCCAAACATCCATGCCATCATTAACCTGGTAGAGGCTTCCAGGGGAACAAGGAAGAGACCCCTCCGCATGTACATTCTGCATTTGCTTCAATTGACAGAAAGGTCATCTTCTATCATGAAAGTGCAGCAAGTTCAGCGAAACGGTCTGCCATCTAGTGATTACCATGACAACATGGACCGTGTTGTCCTTGCCTTTGAAGCATATGGGCAATTAAGCAAGGTTACTGTTCAAGCCATGAGTGCCATCTCGAACTTTGATGATATGCATGAAGACATTTGTGCTACTGCTGGAGAAAAGAGGGCTGCCTTTATCATAGTCCCCTTTCACAAGCATGCCCGCCCTCTGGATGGTGTTTGGGAGGGCAATAACCCGGGTTTAAGAAATGTCAATCATAAAGTTCTTCTACACGCTCCCTGCTCAGTTGGCATTCTAGTTGACCGTGGCATTGGTAAAGCTTCTCTATCTTCGAGCCACATAGATCACAATGTTGCAGTTCTGTTTTTCGGTGGTCCCGATGACAGGGAGGCTCTTGCATTTGGCTACCGCATGGCAGAGCATCCTGGTGTGAAGCTAAAGGTATTTAGATTTGTTTATGGACCAAGCCATGATCATGTCTCAATAGAAATGCCGACTGATGGAGATGGAAGGCATAGCCACAATGATGGAGATGTGCATTCAAGATTTTCTTGTAGCTCAGCACTGTATGAGACTTATGACTTCATGGTGACATCAGGATTTGATATGGCACAAGAGTGCAAACTGGATGAGGAGTGCCTGAAGCTGGTGAAGGAAAGGGCTTCCTCGGCATCCCCAGACACCAAGGAAACACAATCTTCCATTCTATATGAGGAGAGAGAGGTTAGCAACCCCTTGGAGGCTGCAATTGAGATAGGAAAGATCAAAGCATTTAATCTATTATTAGTGGGTAGGGGGAGAAGGCCATCACCATTAATTGCACCACTAGCAGGGCGACAAGCAGAGTTCCCGGAGCTAGGTCCAGTTGGTAATGTACTCATTACCCATGGCCACAGCTCTATACTTGTCATACAACAGCACGATCCAGTGTTAGTAAAAGAGGAATTACATTCTACAAAAGCAGATGTTTCTTTCTGGAAGAGAAACGGAGTGCTTTCTCGCGGCCTTCTCGTTGCCACAGGGCCCCGTTCAACTGTTCCCTCCTCTCCTTCTAATCCAGAATCTCCTTCACCTGTGTAGTCAGTGGGCGCTCGTGTCAACTCGCCGGCACGTACCAAATACACGATTATACCAGCAGTGCGGTAGAGCAATTTGTGTGTGTTTGAGGTAAGGTCTCGTGATAGAGCAATTTGTGTGTGTTTGAGGTAAGGTCTCGTGATAGAGTCTTACTTCCAGGTATCATCAGTAAGGACACTGCTTGGTAAAAATAAAAATCTCGCATTAAAAAAAACACGATTATTGGTCTTCCTATACATGCCTACTGACATAATCATTATGCTATCCAATAATTCGAACATTTTACTTGCCTAATTTAGCCGCACACATGCAGCAGCAGATGTATGAGTGCTCCAGAGGAAGGAAAGGGTGCAATTATAGTCAACATTATCGGATAGCCCGGTGGAGAAGCCGTTCTCATCCCGGATTCTGGCCCACTTGTCGCCTTTAATCCAGAAAAATGGGTGAAAGTTTTCTTTTAAAAAGGGAAAAATAAAACAAAAAACAAAAAATGGGTGAAAAGAAAAGAGTGCAACAAGAAAAAATCGCAAAATAAAAATAAAAAATCCTCAAGAACCATGGGCGAAAAGGTGCGTTCCTCACAAAAAGAAAATTTGAAAAATTAAAAATCCTGAACAGATTTTGGATGAGACTTAACACTAGAATCTGAAGCTTTCCTTCAAAGGGTGGACATAAGTAGTTAGTGTGGATGGGGTGAAGGCGTACCTTTTGAACCAACACAGATTAGAAGATTTTAAACCCCTCTAATTTCATTGTAATTTTGAATGGAAATGCATTTACAACAGGCATTTTGTACAGTGGTGATTCTTCATTAGCCTTTTGAATAACCAACATAAGACTTGCAATCGGAAGGCTTCACTGCTTGATTTCCAAGCATACCGAAAGGTCTTTTTTTTTCGTGACAACACGTGGGATAATTCCCTAGTGTCTCGTGTTGAATTACCTCCTTTGGAAATATCATTGCTTTACTTCCTTAAGAATATGATGGGACTTCATGTGCATGAGAGGCTTGCATGAGCACTTAAATTTCTATCAATCACACTTGCACTTGTCTCTTTAGGAGTAACAAGAGCACTCATGTTGATAGGGGGTGGAATCATCATCTAAATGAAATGGAATGAGATCTAAGATGTTTCCAGGCACAAAGGGTTTGACTAAATCTTACGAGGCATAATTTATTCAACTTTTTGGGCTACCTTTTATGCAATGAAGTCTAAGATGTTTCAACGCACAAAGTGTTTGACTAAATTATCATTAAATGTTACAAGGCATAATTTAGTCAGCTTTTTCGGATGCCTTTGGAAATTGAAGGCCTTAAAGGCATTTCAAAATTTAGCCAACTTTATTTTTAAAGCCAATAATAACTATTTGATTGAATGAAAAGGGAGGAATTCTTTCTTTATGATTTGACACGTGCTTTTTTTTAATTTACTCAAAGAAATTTCCACGTATCTCTTTTGTAAGAACTTTATAAAAATTTGTGAAAGAATGAGAGAGTCTAGCCTCTATATGTTAACCGATTTTGTTAACAAGGCTACTCAAATCTCCAAACAACTTCAATAGAGATTTAATACATTGTCCATACTATGATGGCATAAAGATCAACCACAAACACCCACCTATAGACTATACAGCATCCCAAGCGAATGCATGATCTATCATGTTCACACATACAAAATGAATTAGCCTATAAACATCAAGCTTGTAGGAGCAAGGCCTTGTTTCTACCATGTATTAGTATTGTAAGAATTTTTTGGGTAGTTGCCACCATGACTAGAAAAATAGAGAGAACACTATGCGTTTGTGTTTAGCAGAACTACTAAGTGCATCTTAAATCTTCACATAGCTTTGTATGGCATTGAATTATATTCTATCTCTCCACAAAATTTTGTGTATTCATCAATCTAGACTACCTAGGAGAAGAATGTGCTTGCAAGAAAGCATATACACAATTTGAAATACTTATGAGAAGAATACACAAAGGGGAGAGGGTGAGCTTGAGCTTGAGCTCCTTGACAATAACAAGAAAACATATATACACAAGAGCAGACAAGCACTCAAGAGAAATAGATGGCTAAATTTTCTTCTATTCTCTTCTCTTCTCTTCTCTACAACCATAACATAAAGATAAGTGTACATATTATAAGGGACAGTGGCATACGTGCAGCTAGTGTGTCATCCATATATGCACTAGTTAAGCTCGATATCTCAACACTCCTTTATGAGCTCAACTCCATACCTTGCACTCCAAGTAAGCTCCTGAACTTGCAAAGCTTCTTGATATCTCAAAACTTCTTTGTGAGCTCAACTCCATACCCTGCACTCCAAGTAAGCTCATGAACTTGCAAAGCTTCTCTGAACCCAATGCCTTTGTGAAGATGTCAGACGCTTGATCCTTTGTGTAGACGTAAACCAAATCCACATCACCTGCTAGAATCTTCTTCTAGAACTTGCAGAGCTTCTTTGTACCCAATGCCTTTGTGAAGGTGTTAGATGCTTGATCCTTTGTGCTGACATAAACCAAATCCAGATCACCTGCTAGAACCTTATCCCTCACAAAAGGATAATACACCTCAATATGCTTTGTCCATGAAAGACTCGGTTACTAGCCAATTGTATGCTCATGTTGTCACAATAAATGACCACTTCCCTATCCATGGACTCACCCATATCTACAAGCAGCTTCTGAACCAGACTACCTGACATGTTGCCCATATGGCATCGCCCTGTACTCAGCCTCTATACTCAACAAATCAACTGTAGGATTCTTCTTACTAACCGCAACACCCCAAAAAGAAAACATAAAGCCACTAATAGATCTCCTGTCTGAGACACTACCAACCCAATCGACATTTATGAACCCATGTACATGTACTTGTGTCCCAATCTCATAAAGAAGTCCAATCTACATCTATGAAGCCATGTAAATGTACTTGTATATCCCAGTCTCATAAAGAAGTCCACAATGTACTGTGGACTTTATGTACCTAAGCATCCTTTTAGCCATTCTCCTAGTTGCATCTAAGTGTAACTTCCCTGGGGTCTACATAAACTGACTCACCAATCCAACCACATGGCTTAAATCTCACCTAGTGATAGTCACATAGACCAAACTCTCCCCTACAATGCGACTATTCATAGTAGGATCCTCCAAAAGATCACCTATATATATATATAGCCAATTTTATGTGCTGCTCCAATGGCACTGAGATTGGCTTACAACATGTCATCCCATACATGGAAGCATATTGCCTCTGTAAAAGTCAAATCCTATCACGTGACCCTATACCTATGAAGTATCACAACATGTGGGGGGAAACATGTCCTTATGGCTAGAGAAGCACACCATCCAGGTCCTCTTGAGCCGGGAGGGCCCCGAGAGCACTTAATTTATTGAAATTTCATCACCTACTAAAGTACCACCAAATGATGTTTCAAAATTCCTAGCATTTTGCCTCAACCTTCTTGACAAAGATTTATTATTTGAGGACTCTCCTAGTCCACATTTGTGCAATTCATGTCTTGCAAGTTACATCAGCCTCTATGGAATCCTTCACTAGTATATACCACCTACTCATCTCATCAAACACAACATCCCTACTCACTTGCATCCCATATGTAGTGGGGTTATATAAAGATACATTTTTCTTCTAATTTTCTTCTTGCCTCATCTGGTAGGCAATGCACCCAAACACTTTAAAGTGTGCCAAATTTTGTTTTCTACCAATAAACTTTAAAGTGTGCCAAATTTTATTCTCTACCAATACACTTATGTCCAGGTATCATGCCATGAACTATTGCAGTGGTGGTTCTTCTCATAATATAAACTATAGTGATTCAGCCTTAAAATAGTGAGGTATTCCTTTCTCATTCATCAAAATGCACGAGAAACTTTTGCAATATATAACCCCACGCTACGGGGTTAAACATGCATGTAAAGTAACTCTTTATCCCATGATCTCATAGATAATCACTAAATTCATTGAAGAAATATTCCCTCCCACCATCTAACCTTAGGCATTTTATGTGCATGCCTTTGCCATTCTTAACCATAGCCTTAAAGCTCTAGAAGATAATCACTGAATTCATTGAAAAAATATTCCCTCCCACCATTTAACCTTAGGCATTTTATGGGCATGTCTTTGTCTTTCTTAACCATAGCCTTAAAGCTATGAAAGTGCATAAACACTTCACCTTTCTCTTTCATGAAGTATACCCACACCTTTCTAGTGTGATCATCAATGAAAGATATTGTCTTTGTGGGTCCCTAAACATCAAAATGTACCACTTCCAAAGGTCTTTGACTTACATTTTTATCATGTAGAAATGCATGCTTAAATTGTTGTCCTAATTAGCGTGCTTCACATACTTTATGCATTCCATCCACTTTTTTGGCATTTTTTTTTCAAAAGGGGTCTAGCAAAAAAATAGTGATGGAAACAACAAATTAAACCATATATTGAAAAAACAAGCTAAGTGGCTGAATTGGGTCATGACACTTCAATCCAAATAGGACCTAAACCATAACCTCATGTTCTTGAAAACCTAGAAAACTCATATACTTTATGCATTCCATCCACTTTTTTGGCATTTTTTTTTCAAAAGGGGTCTAGTAAAAAAATAGTGATGGAAACAACAAATTAAACCATATATTGAAAAAACAAGCTAAGTGGCTGAATTGGGTCATGACACTTCAATCCAAATAGGACCTAAACCATAACCTCATGTTCTTGAAAACCTAGAAATCTCTGGGCTAACCGACACTCACATACAAACCAATGAGTATGCTATAATGCCTCATTAAACAAACGTACAAAGTGTTAGACATTAATTAAAATTTTAGATTGTCAATAACCATTTGGAGTGTAAATCGATACAAGAGAACTCTAGGAAAAGATGATCCTTGGAGGAGATTAGTTTGATACCACTTAATTCAAAATTAATTGGTAGGACCATATTGTGACATTAAAGTTTCTTCTTACTTGTGAAAACATTATGCTACTTTGTGAAGAAAACCTTGCCTATGAGCCTACCCTAAAGCCTCAATGACAACCACTTCAATCCTAGCTCATACCTCGTCACCAATGCTTCAACTCAACACCTTGCTCAAGGACTAAAACACATCATCCATGAGAGAAACCTCACTGTTATCAACCATTTATGCCATTATCCCTACCTCGTTGTTGTTGATACTCACCACCACTGCTTACACCTTACCTACATCGAACAAATGAAAAATTGATCCAATAGGCCTCAATGTTACAACCCTTACCTTGCCATTGCACTTCTCGCACTTCCCAACAGCCTCAAACAAAAAGCGACCATGCTAATAAGATGCAAATAGGTAACACCCAATGTATCAAATTTCAAAGCCCCTCAAATAAAATATAGTAATCTTGAAGATTGATTACAAAATTTGTGAAAAGCATTCAAAGCTAGTAGAGAAGAATCTATTGATAGTTCACCATAAAGGTAACACTCAAACTTAAAAAACCTATAGAAAAAACCAAGAACTAATAAAAGAAGATTCAAAAGAAACCAGTCAAGGATTATCTCAAGGCTCAAAGTGGTTAAGGATAAGGTGCACTTGCAATTATTAAAGGTGTATGGCTACTACAAGGGAGATACCAAAATAGATCCACTACAAGAGAGCAACCTAATACCGATGACTTAGGCTTAGGATTTTTTACCCAAACTACCTGCGCGGCATCGCTATATGTGTCGATATAAACATAGGTACATAACCATCGGTATGTGTGTCAGTATATGCATCGAGCATCGACATATATATCGACGTATATACTAATGCTGGTTAATATCAAAGTGTTAGTATATAAATCGAAACCGACATACATACCGATGTATATACTGATGTGCTGGTTAATGCTAACGCATATACCAACACTAGGAGATTTTGGGACGGGTTGGGGCAGTTTGCCCTAACCTGTCCCATTCTACCCACGATACCTAGCCAAGTACTTTAGGTATGGACACATTGTAGCCATATTTGGTAGTGATGTGTGTGAACACACTAGGACCAGCCACAACACTTTTTACCTCTTTAGGAGGTTTTTTCCCCCATGCTAGTATACACCCATCTTAGGGTATACTTATCATCTTTGTACAGCACACAATCATTATCTATCTATCATCTCATTGTGTGCTCTTTTAAGCTTCTCCACCACTCTGTGTGTGTGTGTGTGTGTGTGCACGCGCGCGCACATTCCTACAACCTATTTCCAACATTTGGTATCAAAGCATACGCTCCTCGCCCTTGTGCTGGTGCCTATCCCGACACCCCAAGTTGCCTATCTTCTTGAATCAGATCAAGGAGCCCTTTTGGGGGAAGAAAGAGGGCCATGAAGTGTGTAGTACTTTGTACTACAATAGCGCATACAAATTTTCATTTCGGGCATGTTTTGGGGGCTGTTCGTGTAGTTTTTGGTTTTCTACAAACATCTTCAGGGAGTAATACACTGTTCTTTATCAAATTTTGGAGTAGTTTTTTTAAATCTACTTCAAACAAGTGTGCAAATACACGAGAAAGCATCTATACGAGCTTCACTTCAGTGACATCGATCTCTACATCTTACGAGTAAATTTGCTACTCATTATACTCTACATTTTTTTCATACACCTTACAGGTCTCCATTGTTAATGACCTTATTAGTAGAAGCCACCTTGGTTGTATCAAAGGGAACTCAACACTTTACAGGTTGCGGGATTACTTGCTTAGGTATTATCAAAAATGGCAGACAATGATGTATTTCGGATGTTATCCCCTAAGGATAAGCTTAACGGGGCCAACTACTCGTTATGATCCTATATGATGCGGCATGTATTGGTAGCTAAAGGGCTATGGAATGGTGTGGTTGGTATTGAGAAACATCCTGGTTCCTCTCATGAATATGATATAGAAGGCACATCTGCAGAAAAGGACTCAGTTTCACATGGTGCATTACGACAACATAGCATAACTCCTACACAGGAACAAACAAAGTGGGATGGAAGAGATGTGCAAGCACATGCATTTCTCACTTTGTCACTTAAGAGGAGTAGCACATCTGTAGAAAAGGACTCAGTTTCACATGGTGCATTACCACAACATAGCAATAACTCCTACACAGGAACAAACAAAGTGGGATGGAAGAGATGCGCAAGCACATGCATTGCTCACTTTGTGACTTAAGAGGAGTATCATTCCTCACATTCGATCATGTAGGACTACTATAAAGATGCCTAGGATACACTTGCGCCATTGTACTAGGTACGTAATAAAGCACTTGTTGCCTATATACACAAGCAAGTAAAGTCAGAGCATATGGATGAGGGAGACTCCATGGAAAGTTTCCTTTAAAAAACTCAAATAAGAGCTTATTTTCCTTCATAATCCACTATAGTAATGGAAGCTCTCAATTTATGTTAAGTTTTTATGCTTATGGGGTGATGCTTAAGACGTGTCAAGACTTATGAAATGGGACTATGTCTTAACTATGTTGGTTTGATCCTTTGGTTTAATCCACATCTTGCTTGAATATCTAAATGCTTTATATATTAAGAAGTGTCAAGACTTATGAAATGGGACTATGTCTGAAGTATGTTGGTTTGATCCTTTGGTTTAATCCATGTCTTGCTTGAATCTCTGAATGGTTTATAAATTGAATGACTTAGAAACTAAGTTGATTGCTTGGAATAGATGTTTATCACCCATAGACTAAGCTTGATCTTGGTTACTTGAAGTTGTACTTATAATGAATCTATGCTATGTACATATGTCATTGTGGGTTGTAAAAACTATATGTTAAGAAGGTTTTGATCATTATCTTGCTACGAATAAGTGCTTCATCTATGGTATCCATAGTTTAAGTAGGGACTCATTTACTCTTATTTACTCTTATATAAGCATGTCTCTAGTGAGTTTTAGCGATCCATTAAAGATTTACATGTTAATTATATGGTCAATGTAGCATTATATGGTAGTGATGTGCGTGAATACACTTAGGACCGCCGGGGCACTTTTTCCCTCACTAGGAGGTTTTTTCCCTCGATCAAGGATTTTAAGGAGAAGTTGGCCAATGTTGATGATATATATATGACAGTTCATTGGTTCCTACTGTCTTGAATGCATTGCCAAACTCATATCAAGGTTTTTCTTCTACCAAAGGCAATCTAAATGCCTTGAAGTTTGAGGAGTTAGTTTCTGTGCTCTTGCAAGAAGAGAAATCCAGTCAAAACAGATCTATCATGCGTGTAAGAGATCAGGCTTTTGCTTTGCCAAACAACAAAGAGGCAAAGGTAAATCCTTTCCTCAGGATAGTTACAAGCCAAAATCAGAGTCATTGAGCTAGCCTGCAAAAAACAAGGAAGGTGACATGCCAAAGAAAAAGGCCAAATGCAGCTATTGCAAGAAACCTGGTGTCAATACATTAATGGTGCAAGAAATAATTGGAGAAGGAGAATAAGAAAGACTCATGTATGGCTAGCTGATGCATCAGCATCCAATGCAGAAAATAAAGAATCTGCAAACTATGCACATGATGATTGGTCTTTCATTGTGCAATGTAATTATAACCCTTCGCATAAGTATGTATGCATGTTTGTTAACAAATGTACATGTCTAGTATTTTGATAGTGGTTACTTCTCATCGCAGTTTGTTCTCATCACTTGAATCTGCTCCACAGGGAAACACTGTAACATGTGCAAACATCTCCTCGCATCTTGAAAAGGAGTTGGTAAAATTGATCTCATTGCTATAAATGGTGGAACAATCATGCTTTTAGATGTATTATATGTACTAGGGATCAAGAAGAACTTGTTATCTATCTCTACCATTACTAAGGCTAGCTTAGTGGTTAAGTTTGAGGATAACAGATGTATTGTTCATGCTCGCAAATGGCAAGATAATTGTTGCTTTTAGTACTTTATCTCATGGCCTTTACAGGCTAGATGCATATGAAAGACAAAGGCCTGCTATATGTACAATTTTTACCACAAAGACAATGGGTAATGCTAAGCTATGGCATGCACGCCTTGGTCACTTGAACTTTGGCAGTTTGCTACGTTTGCATAAACATGACATGGTGTCTAAGCTACCACATCTTAAATCCCCTATCAAACATGTTTGTGAGGGTTGTATTCTTGGAAAAATGTAACGGGAATCATTTCCCAAAGATGGTTTAGTTAGTGCTATCCAAAAATTACAGGTTATACATAGCGATGTATGTGGTCCTATGGAGGACACCATCTATTGGGTGCTACCTCTATTTTGTCACATTTATTGATGATGAGTCCACACATACCTGTGTTTATCCATTGAAATAGAAATCAGAGGTTTTTATCTGCTTAGGCACTTTGCTGCTATGGTTCAAAATGCTTCTTCATAAGATTGGTACCCTACGTACTGATCGAGGGGAGGAGTATATGTCTAAGGAGTTTCATGTACACATGGCTGATCATGGGATAAATCACCAATGTATTGTGCCCCATATACCTCAGCAAAATGGTTCAAAATGCTTCTGCATGTAAGATCGATACCCTGCGTATTAATTGAGGTGGGGGGCATATGTCTAAGGAGTTTCATCCATACATGCCTGATCATGGGATAAAACACCAATGTATTGTGCCCTATATACCTTAGCAAAACGGTGTAGCTAAACGTAAAAATAGGTCTCTCATGGAGATGGCACATTGCATGGTCAAAAGTCAGGAGTTACCTCATAGTTTCTGGCTAGAAGGAGTAATGTGTGAAACATATGTTTTGAATAGGTGTCCTACAAAGTCTTTGCATACAACTACGCCTTTTGAAGCTTGGAATGGCAGAAATCCCTGGGTGGCTCACACGCATTTTCGGTTGTCTTGATTATGCACTTGTGCTGCCTAAGCAACTTTACAGGAGCAGGCTTCATGATAAGGCTGTTAAATTTATTTTTGTGGGATACAGCTTGGAAAGTAAGGGTTACCGTTTCTATCATCCTGCTACCAAGCGGATTTTGTGAGTAGAGATATTGTATTTATGGAAGATGCAATTCAGCCTCAATTCAGCCCTTGCTTTCATGTAAAAATAGTAAAATGTATGTTCGTAGGACATATTCGACACCCTCCTTCCAGTGTTCAATGCATGACACATTGATATAGAGCATTTGGGTAATCCTAGGAATGCTGAAAATCAGCCCACATGTTATAAATTAGCATGTTTTTTAGCCCACAGATTAGCCTATTGATGAGGCAAATGTGGATGATATAGTTGATGAGGAAAGAAGGAAAATTGTGAACTCATCAAAAAGTATGCCAAAATGGCTAGTGCAAACACTACGTGACAACAAATTGGCCACTCCCTTGCCTAGCAAAACATGTGCAGGTTCTCATCATGTATCTCATGTTGATGTAAGTTATGCTCTTATTGCAAGTTTATGTGATGAAGAGGAACCTATCTCCTTTGATGAAGTAAAGAAATCTGAAAATTGGATGAGTGCTATGCAATCTGAGTATGATTCGATACTCAAAAATGATACATGGGATTTGGTAAACGTGCCTCTTGGCAAGAAGGCCATTGGTAACAAAATGGGTATACAAGCTCAAACGTAGAGTGGATGGCAGTGCTGATGAGTGATACAAAGCTAGGCTTGTTGCAAAGGGTTATACACAACAAAAAGGCATTGACTATGGTGAAACCTTTGCACCCATATGTCGTATGACTACCATGCAGATTATCACTGCATTTGCAAAACACATAAAGGTCGGAATGTACGTCAGTTGGATATTAAAATTATTTTCTTGAATGGAGATTTGTATGAGAAGGTCTATGTATCTCAGCCTCGTGGTTTTGTTCAAAAAAGTCAAGAATCAAAAGTATGCAGATTAAAGAAAGCTTTATATGGTCTTAAGCAGACTCCCAGAGCATGGTATGAAAAGATACATACATATTTGGTTGCACAGAGTTTTTGCAGTAGCCCAACTGACCAGCCCAACTGACAGTACCCTCTATATTAAGGGACTAAGAATGTTTTATAATTAATCATGTTATATGTTGATGACATGATGCTCACAGGCCTTGATGATGATCATATTTTAGCCTTTATAAGCTAATTTAGAGAATCCTTTTGAGATGTCAGATCTTGGACCATTGCACTATTATTTGGGCATTGAGTTTTGGTAGCGTAATGATGGCATTATTATGCTGCTGTAGAGGAAATACATAGATGCATTGTTGAAGAGGTTCAATCTTGAAGATTGTAAACCTATGGCTATACCTATGGAGCCAGGTTTATGACTAAGTCTTGAAGATGCATGTGACTCTTTTGATATTGGCTTGTATCAAGAAGAAGTTGGATGCCTTGACATTCAGTATGTAGTCTCAATATTGAGTAGATTTACATAGCCTAGGCACAAAGCATTGGTAGTCTTTCAAACGGGTGTTTCGTTACCTACTAAAGAGCACTAAGCACATTGGGTTATTTTATCCCAAGGGGGATAAATTATAGCTGCATGCATTTACAGACTCGGACTAGGCTGGATGTTATGACACACGAATGTCCATGAGTGGTTTTTGCTTTCACCTTGGTGATTCATGTATGGCTCAACAAGAAGCAACCTACTGTGGCTACTTCTAGCTGTGAAGCTAAGTACAGGGCAGCATTTATAGCTACAATTGAGTGTGGTTGTTGGCTCAGGCACCTTATTTTTGCTGATTTGGGTATTGGCGAGTCCTCAGTCATCATCACTATCGTCTTCACTGACAGTCAAAGCGCTATGGCAATTGTGAGGACTCTAGTTTTTCATGCTCGCACAAAGCACATTGAGGTGCACTATCATTATGTCAAGGAGAGATGCTCTGGAGGGGAAATCAACCAGGCTTATGTGCCAACATAGGACAACTTGATAGATTTGTTCATAGGCTCTCTCACGAGAGAAGTTTGAAGCTTTCGCAAAGCTTTAAACTTACTTCCCTTTGGGGACTAGTGCAGGCTCCCTATCACAGTCCAAAGAGCCTGGCACATCTCTGTACTTCTAGTGCCACCTCACCCCTTGTTCACATCATCACTACCAGGGAGGATTTGTAGCCATATTTAGTAGTGATGTGTGTGAACACACTAGGACCAGTCGGGCACTTTTTCCCTCTTTAGAAGATTTTTTTCCCCGTGCTAGTATACACCCATCATGGAGTATACTTATCATCTTTGTTATATGCACATTATGTGTGCATATACTAGGAGGCTGGGAGCATGGGAACAAGCTCTAGTGGAGCATGGGTTAGGACTAACCTTAAGGGTTAAGGTTAGGGTCAGGCATCCAAGGGTCACACATGGGAAATGGAGAGTCAAGAGTCACTTGAGGACCCTCCTATATAATAGGGACATGGGGCACACTCAAGGGAGGCTTGGGGCTTGTGAGGCCAAGGCTATGTTATGCTCTCTTTTGTAGAGGATCATATCTACTCACCTACCATTTCACACTATAGCTACATGCTATTGGATTGGAGTTATACCTCTTGATGGTATGGGACATCAACGTAGAGGTATGATGTATTTCATTATATTTCATGTGTGCATCCCTTGGGCTCGGGGATGGTTGGGTGGATGAGTTTATGCCTGATTTATGCATGTTTATGCATAACAATTATCTAGAGAGATCTTAGGGTTTTAGCAGTGGTATCATAGCAATCTCTAGTTAATTGTTGTTATTTTTTCTTTTTTTTTAAATATTTTTTAAGTAAATTTTAATATTTACTAATAAAAATATTATTTTGTTGATTTGTGTTGATGATTTGCACGTGGATCGTTGATATGGCAATTGGAACGCGTGTTACTACTATTCAATGGACGAATCGACGTTGCGGGGGAATTTCATTAATGCTATTTTTTCTTATTTTTTATGGTTTAAAATAAGCATTAATAGAAATTTTTATAAAAATACCAATATTTTATTATGGATATTTTTGGTAAAATGGATTTTATGAATTTCTAGAACTTTTAGGAATTTTTTCTAATTTTTTAGAAATTTTTTGAGCATTTTTATGGTTACAAATGTATTTTTTATGCATTTTTGCGGGTTTTCCACGGATATTCTATCCATTTTCTACCAATTTTCTATTGAAATGCAGTAGGGGCAGCATGTTGATGCATGAAATGCTCTCCCGTGTGCGTGGGACCCTCTCCGCCTCTCAAATCTGATTTTTCTCTCGTCTATTTTCCTCCCGCCCGTGTGAACTTCTCTTAAAAGGGATTTTTAATTAAATATTAATCATAATTAATATTTAATTATGATTAGGCTTAATTTAATTAAAAAATTAATTAAAGCTTAATCAGCCTCCTCTCTAATAGAGAAGGAGGGTGTATAAGGTTCCATGGAAATGGAGTGAAGGAGAGAGGAGAGTAGAGAGGGAAGAAATAGAACCCTCTCTCTCATTTCTGCGCACAAGCAAGGGGGACTATGGGGCAGCCCGCCGAGACGGAAAAACATCCCTCCCCCCCTTTTAAAAAAAATCATAAGCTTTTAATTAAGCTTTATTAAGGTTGATTTTTTTTATTTTTTAAAAAATTATGTTTTTTATTTACAAAAAAACTTTTGAAATTTTTTTCAAAAAAGCTTGGAGAAAAAGCCTACAAAAAGTGAGAAATTTTGAAATCTGAGAAAAGAAAATTCTCCAAAAATTTTTGGAAATTTTTTCTTGGTGCCTTTTGGCTTTTCATCTTCCGCCGGGACACCTTTTGGCTCTCCACTTTCTCGAAACCTTTTGGCTTTCCGAATTCCGGAAAATCTTTTGACCTTTCACATTCCTTTTTTTTTTGTCTTTTCATTTTCCCGAAACTGTTGGCTTTCTTTATTTCGGGAAAACCGTTGGGATTCCAAAATTTTTTGACCGTTCGTATTCTAAATGTGTTCGGGGTAAATTAAAATTTTTTTAAAATTCTTGAAAATTAGTGAAAAATTAGACAAGTTATTTTAAATTTTTGGAAAATGTGGGGTTGGTGTTTGGCATGTGGTGTGTCCATCGGGTGCCCGTGACCATTCAAATTCCTTTAAAAATATATTTTTTGACCCAAAAAATTAGAAAATCCATTAAAATTATAAATTTTCATTGGATTTGAGAATTGTCGGGCGGAATTGGAAATTTCGTGAATGATAGGATTCTTAGGAAAATTAAGTAATATTCTAGAAATTATTTTTAAAAATCCTAAAAATTGATAATTTTTAAAATATCAATGGTATTTTGGCAAATCTAAATTGCTATTTTTTTTAAAAAAAATGTAGGTTTGGAATGCCATAAGATAGGTTTGGTGGAATTCAAAATTATCGTATTTTGAGGCCCTATAAAATTAGGAAAAATTAGAAAAAAAATCATGATAATTTTTTTGCTCAAGAATTTAATATTTTTTAAGGTTATTTAATGTTGAAGTATATTTTCTTATGCTGACATTAGATAGATGCGGGTTATTCGCATATTATTAATACGATTATACCTCGTATTAATAGTTATTTCTGTTTGGATTAATTCTAAACAATGTTTTCATGATTTTTTACCATTGTTTAGCCATTCTTTTTGGATATATTCCTTAATTTCTTTTTATGGCTATAATCTCCATTCAAAGTGTGTTTCACTTTAATTTATTTTACACTTATTTAAGTGTGGCTTGTGCTTAATTTCTTAAGCCTAAAACAAATTCTATCATGGGTTAGTTGATCGGTTTGTTTTGGTGGATTTTATTGGATGTTTTCCAAGTTTTATTTGGACTCATCAGGTTCTGCCTAAATCGCTTGTGTCTATGAGTTTTTTAATGAGTGCTACACACATGTGTTTCACTTGCTTACTTTGGAGTTTTGCTTGAACGACACCACGTTCATATACTCCGGATTGATGAGTTGGCCCCACCAATTTTAAAGCTTTTTTTGGCATGATTAATGACCATTAGATAGTATGCATTGATTTTTATGATCAACTATGGTTTTCATGGATTTGAGGAGCTTCTATGCTTTTATCCATGGTTTTATAAGGATCTTTTGATCTTTTGGATAATTTCATGTGCTTTGAGGGATAGCATTTGCCTTCGTTTTTTGCACATAATTTTGGACTATGTTCCTCGTACTTTTATACATATTCCAACTTGGATACCTAGTTGCTTATATATCTAGGTGAGTTATTTTTCTACCCTAACTTTATTGTGTTTTGGGTAGTTATCATTAGAAAGGCGCCAATAATTCAATTTCTTTTCTAATGATGTACTCGAAAAGAGTTATTCCTTGATGTGGTCTCAGGAATATAGAGAAAGATTTTAGTATGTGAAATTCTAGGATAAGGCCATTATATTCCTTTATACAGGATTTTATTCATATTTTCCTAGATGGCATACTAGGGAGTTTCAAATTGTTAAGGTATGTATGGGTGGTATCATGGTGGTATGGGACGCTATTGATCCCTCACATATACTATCTTATAGGATAATTTGGGCTCAAGATTGTTGCTTTTCTTACATCACTTAGCATGTTGACCTCAACATTCAAAGATAATCTCATTTTTTGAATTCATTTAAAGTTATAGTCTAGGCATTCTTTAGATAAACTTCTTTTATCTATAGCTTGCATGTATTGATGAGTGTAATCTCGTCTGCATTTACACTTGTTGAAATCTCTTTCTTTAGGGTTCAACGAGTTTATCTTGTTGTGTTCGGATTAAGGAAATTTGGATTTTTCCTTTGTTCGCATTTCTTTCTCTAGTTCCGTACTTTAGGTGATTTATACAGTAAACCTGATGGTTTACGGATGGACATATGTGACTCATCAAGATGCTGAGAACTCTCTATGTTGATATGGGTAACTCGGGACGTCGATTATTCCATGTGCAGATGTGGGTACGTCGGGGCACCGATGAATCCCTGGTTTCTACTGTTATAATGCCATGTTTTCCTACTTTATTCCGAATGGTTTACAACGAGGAAATTACTTTGAGTATGAATTCCTCTAATCATCTACCTGATGGGCAAACAGGGCATATGAATCAGATTGTAGAGGATATGCTTCGTGCATGTCTCTGGAAAAGCATCAAATTGGAAAAAATATCTTCCAATGATGGAATTTGCCTATAACAGTTTTAAATATATGGCTATTGGTTTTAGTCTGTTCATGCTTATTTATGGGTATCAACCCAGGGCACCTATTGATGTCGGTCTTAAGGACATCGAGCTTGATGCATCGAGGGATTTCTTGTGTGATATGTAGGAAATGCTGACCGAAGCTCGGGATTCTATCAGGAGTGCTCAGGATAGGGCACGGTTCTATGCTATAGAGGACGCTCAATTTGGTCTTTTGAACCACGAGCGTTGGTTTATTTAAAAGTTTCTAAAGATTCTCAGACCTTGTCAAAAGGAAAATTCTTGAATTTATCTCCTAGATATTGTGGTCCATTTCGATTTATACATCGGATTTGCACGGTTGCGTATGAACTTAAACTACCTCCACATGTTAGAGTTCATCCAATCTTTCATATCAGTAGATTGAAAGGGAAGCTGGGAGGTGAGGATAACATAGTTACTCCTAAAGAACTCGTTGAAGTCGAAGAATTATCCTATGTTCCAAATGAACCTAATCAGGTACTTGAATTCAGGGAAATGAAACTTTGTAGTTGACTAATCCCTAAGGTTAAAATTGGGTGGAAAGATAGGGAAATAGAGGATTCGATTTGGGAGTCGGTTGATATTGTTTAGTGCAGTTCTTCTTCTTTTCATTGCAAGAGTGTAATTTTTTGAGAGAGGGGAAGTATGTTATATGCACATTATGTGTGCATATACTAAGAGGCTAACCCACATTAGACTTGTGAGCATGGGAGCATGGGAACAAGCTCTAGTGGAGCATGGGTTAGGACTAACCTTAAGGGTTAAGGTTAGGGTCAGGCATCCAAGGGTCACACATGGAAAATGGAGAGTCAAGAGTCACTTGAGTGTGCCCCATACTCCTATATAATAGGGGTATGGGGCACACTCAAGGGAGGCTTGGGGCTTGTGAGGCCAAGGCTATGTTATGCTCTCTTGTGTAGAGGATCATATCTACTCACCTACCATTTCACAATAGCTACATGCTATTGGATTGGAGTTATACCTCTTGATGGTATGGGACATTAAGGTAGAGGTATGATGTATTTCATTATATTTTATGTGTGCATCCCTTGGGCTCGGGGGTGGTTAGGTGAATGAGTTTATGCCTGATTTATGCATAACAATTATCTAGAGAGATCTTAGGGTTTTAACAATCTTTGTATACAGCACACAATCATTATCTATCATCATCTCATTGTATGCACTATTGGGCTTCTCCACTGTGTGTGTGTGTGTGTGTGTGTGTGTGTGTGTGTGTGTGTGTGTGTGTGTGCACACGCGCGCGCGCACATTCTTGCAACCCTTTTTCCAACACACATTAGGTTTAAAATAAATAATTTAACATAAAAAAGATAAAGAGTACATAAAAATTTATCAAATCTATTAGTAATATATGCACAAAGTTTGTACATGAAAAAGACAAAGAATGCATAAAATATTATCAAATTTATTAGTAATATATACGCAAAGTTTGTATATCATTATCTTACCCAAAAAAAAACGAGCAGAGCTCTTATTAAAAAATAAGCAGAGCTAGCACTCTTACAAAAATTATGAGCATAGCTTGTATACAAAAAATAAGAGCAAAAGCACCTCCTTTCTCTTCCACATCATTGCATGGCTCCTCCGAAACTCCTTGCATGAATAGAAACATAAGTTTTTATGCTACCAAACCATAAGTTTTATGCTTAACAATGTTATGTACTTACATAGTTGACAATGTAGGTCCGACTGAGCTCGTGTCCTTTCTGATCCATCTTGTCGAGCAACAACATAGTTCCAAAAGACCACATGAAGTCATACTCTTCTTGGGGATAGTCACGCCCTACTACTTCCCTTACACACATAGGGATTTCTATGTATGCAGTAGAGCATAGAGATCTATGCATACATTAAAATGATTCTTGCATGCATAGATCTCTATGTATGCATAGACCTCTATGTATACATAGGGATTTCTATGTATGCAATAGAGCATAGAGCTCTATGTATAAATTGAAATGCTTTTATCATGCATAGATCTGTATGTAGCATGGAGCTCTATATATGCATAGATTATGCATACATAGCTTAGGGATCTATCTATGCATACATAGATAGATCCCTAAGCTCTATGCATATAGATTATACATACATACTCTTAAATGTTTTTTAAAATGATGTTATAAAACATCCAGCCATTTAAAAGTACAACTAAACCATCAAAAATACAACCCATTTTTGAAAATGCTAAAATATCTCAAAAAACACTATTTTTTAAACTATAAAGAGCACGAGCTCCTAAAAAGCTCAAAAAAATTGTTAAAAAAAGTGCAAGTTTTACACTTCAATACTTTGAAAGATGATAGAGTTGCTCATAAAATCACACATTTTTTGAGAAAAAAATACTCAATTTGCAATAAAATAATAATGTCCACAAAATTGGTTACAATAAGAGGTCTTATGCCTCTCGTGTTAAATCTTTGATTTTCTCCAGAAGAATTTTTTTGGTTTGTTCTCGTAGATGACCCGACCTTTTTCAAGGTAAAACCATAAACAAGAACTTCCACATCCTCCATACTTAGGCTATCCACGCGACGTTGACTACGACTTGCTTTCTTTCCCTTTTTATTTACTCGAATCATCTCTGGATAATATTTTCCTGATAATGCATCATCTCCATTGACCTTGTACCAGTGGACCTCAATTGAGCTTACTTTTCCATTTTCCTCAAGGACTTTAAGTACCTTTGCCAACCAAAAAGGACATCTGCTTTCATCATCTGTTGCTAACACTGCAATCATTGCACCTATAGTGAGCTCCTCAATATTTCCTTCCCACATTTCCTTCTCTTGCAGCCTTCGTTGACTAGTCCTTATAGCACCAACATACGCTTCGGGAGTCTCCCCATGCACCAATGTTTGCAATTCTTCAGGCAATTCTGTTTGTTGATTTAGCATTTGAATATAAGCATCACGGTCTTCAAGTTCTTGTACTCTCCAAAGAAAGGGCTCCAGATTTATCAGTGATCTTGAATTGCTTTGAACTTCCTCAATCAAGATTTCTTGCTCATGAAAAAACATATTCCACCATCCAAGTGAGCAAGTTGGAAAATACACATGTGCTGATTGTATGGTCTCTTTAATTTCTATCAAACATTGCTGATAATTGATGGCTCGCTTTTCTTTTTGAGCTTTTGCTGCTTCAATGCTTGATGCCAAAAGCATTTTTGCTGCCTGAAGAATTTGTCGTTCTGGGACACTGAGTAAAAACTTCAAACCATCCTGAGGATGCCATGCCTCTGAGTTAGAGTACTTCTTACACCACAAACGTGTTTCAGCTTCTTTTTCTTTTATTTTGAATTGATGTTGGAAACTATGGTCATTAAGCTTGAGCGAATGCAGGGCTTGCAAAATCTCCACCTATTGCAAACTCTCTAAAATCATAGGTGCCTTTCAAAACATGAATTTCTGGTGCAGGATCATAAGCTTCTTTAAGAATTGTGCACACCTCTGGAAGGTCAAATGCACTTTTCTTAGCAAGTTTGACTGAAAACCTACTAAACATCTGATCAATTTGATCATGAGTGTGACCCACCAACAAAAATCCAAGTTTGACCTTTTTAAAAATTTTTTGCTGCACCAACATACTCAAATAAGCAAGCACTATTTGATTTTTGTTTTCCCTTGCCATATTATCTAGCTGCACATAAAGTGTGCTAGGTAATTCTCCTTGCCATTCACTTACTATTTTCTGAATTATGGTGATGGTCAAGTTAGGGTCGTTGTGTAAATTTGGAAAGTTTATAAAAACTTTCGACGTCATGATGCCGTTAAAGATGAGGGCTCCAACAACGTGTAGTTGTATGAAATTCTCTTCCTTCAAATTCTTTGGAGTACGCATAAAATGGGGTATCAATGTCTTCTTTTGATCCATTCCATCTATGACTAATCCCAAATACATTTCTTTCTGCTCAAGGCACTTCTTTCGATGCTTTGCTAGCTTTTGACGCTCTGTACTTTGTTGTTCTCTATGAGCTTTAAGTGCTTATAGAATAGGACCTGAAAACTCAAAACAATGTAAAGCTAGTTTAAATTATACCACTTGGAATTCTCATTCATAAATTAAAACGTACAAAAAACACAAATCAAACATACCTTTTTCTTCAAATGTCTTTGCGACATCTCTTTTGGCTTTGAGCTCTGCATAAATTTGACAAACCCCCAGCAAAATATTGTCTCCAAACTCTAAGAAATAAAGTTAATGAAAGAGATGACATGTTCCTTCCTTTCAACGTTTCCACGTAGAGGTTGTAAACTTCTCCCTTTGTAAAATTATCAGGCAAATGGGTGAATTTTGAATTTGGCATGCGCTCACCATTGTAAGTGACAAATCGTTCCATCCAGATCTTGAGAAAACATAGCTGAGGAGTCTCACGTGTACTAAATGAGTACCGTGAATCTTCTTCCACCCGTTGCAACCGCTTTAAGATCTTTTGCATCCGCTGATTGCTTAAACAAAACACTTGAAGAAAACGCTTTCGACACACAATCCTGCCAAAAATTGTATATTTTATCTTCTCTCCAGACCTTAATAAAAAACCATGTAATGCTGTATTCTATTGAGCACGTTTTAAAGCAAAGAAGTTTTCACGTTCCTGCTTAATTTTTCTGAATCCAAGTGTCCTCAAGCAGTTTTTTTTACAACAATACACCCTACATGCCTCTCTCAATGCATTGCGATGCAAAAACTTGTCTTTTCTTCTCAAGGGAGTGGTTGTCTCCACACGAATAGGCTAAACTAATGATGGAGAAACTGGAATATCGGTATCAGAATTTGATAAATTATCAAATAGTGGGCTTGTAACATCATCGTCACACTGATAGATTGGCTCAGACTTTTAGGAGTGAGTACAGATACAAGTAGTTGAAAAGAGCAAAACGAGCTTGAGAGAGAATTTTGTTGCCCTGCCATGACTAGAAACTTCAAACCTCTAAGTTTCTCTAAAAAACAATGGTCTAAGCTACAAAGTGGAGTGTAATCTCAAATCCAAATAACTTACTTTTAATGCTTAGATTCAAATATAATAACAATAATTTAAATATTAAAAATTATTAATTATTATAAAAAATGGGACTTAAAAGATGAGAGGAAGTCCTTTTTAGAGACACATTCCAAGGGTCTGCCGCTAAGAGAGCCACAAGAGCGTTTTTTTTAAATTTGGAGCATTTTTCTTGAGTTTAATTCTGTAAGGTATGCATTTTCTTGATTACTTTGTTATTTGTTACAATTTTGATTTTTTTTTCATTGTCATTTGGTTCAAAGTTTGCTACGAGGAAATTATGGCTAGGAAGAAAAACAAAAACATTATCTAAGGAGGTAAGTGATTTTAAAAATAGACTTTTTTTTAAAAGATATTTTTTTGAAAGAATTGTTTGTCTTTTAAATACACAAAAATACCAAAAAGAAGATTTCATACGTAAATTAAGAAAAAAAGAGATTGATGAGTGATGGAGAGTCTTCCAAATATAAACCAAGCACATATGCAAGCTCAGAAAAAAAAACTTTCCTCACAAGATTTAAGGTCAATAAATTAATAATTAACCCAAGTGATTTGGGTTACATGGCTTTACCTAAAAAAATGGTTGAGCTTCTGGCTATGGCAGCTTGACACCTCCCTGGTCTTTCTCTCTATGTGACCAGTAGAGAAAATCATTTGACAAACCCTCTTAAGGGAAGCTAGGGGACCCCATGGGCTACCTCCAGCTCATAGGGATTTACCAATCTGTCGTGTGGAGCCTAGACGAGACGTACGACCAGGTCCCTAAAGAAAACATAGCCTGTTTGGGGGAAAATGAAATGCTGCGCGTCGATCAGAGGCTGTCCTCTTCTATTGATACTCCACAATTGGTCGCCTTGACCTAAGGAATTAGCCTTTAAAAGGATTTGAGCTATGGATGCTTGAGGTGGGTGCTAGGGCTTCTCAACCAGGCTGCTATCTAGATTCTATTTTTTGGGATTTTGGAGGGAAGGAGGATTAGAGGCTTAATGAAGGTATTAAGGGGTGATTAAGAAGGGATAATGAATGGGATTAGGGATGATGACTGAGAGGGTGTATGGGCTGAGAGAACCAAGCTCTGATACCAAATTGAAATTTGCTATGGAGGATCAAATATGGTGATTAAACACATGATTGAAATTTGCTATGGAGGATCAAATATGGTGATGATTAAACACATGATTGAATGGAAATGATGCTAAGCACAAGTATTAAACACTAATAAAAAATGATTACCTTAATGATACTCATAATTGGAGGCGAAGATCAATTCCATTAGATGTGAGCCTCTTATATATAGGCTAGAGTACATGATATCAAGTGTTAAACCTTGATCTAAATCATCTCCACCTTCCCTCCTTTATTCATGGACCTAAAAGTGACCTGCCTTCCTAGATTCAAGCTGACTGATCTAATCACACCTACTGATGAACCCACAACCTCTTTTGGTTGATTTTTTGAGCTACCAATTGACCCTTTTACATAATGGTAATGACAGACAATAACCTTTGAACACATTTGCCCTTATATCTATGACATTTGTGTGGTTTATGTGCATAGTGCATGTACAAGGTATGTGCCCCATACAACATTTCTAATGAGGTGTTTGCCATATTTTTAACATACTTGAAAATCACAAATAAGTTAAGAAGCACAACTAAGATACTCACTCTTAGAAATGAATTTGGATAAAGAACTTTGTTTAAAGCATAACAGTCCAAAGGGATAAACCAAATAGTCTTGAATGGATTAGAATTTAGGGAAAAGTTATGAGAACTTTGTTCAAAGCATAGAAGTCCAAAGGAATAAACCAAATCTTGATGGCTTCAAACTACCTTGCTAGAAGAAGAGCATAGAACCCAAAATATAAAAGCAAGGAGAAATAAGGTAACATTGACTAAACATGCATTCATGATGTAAAATAGAGGAAGAAGTAGAGCTATAGAAAGAAATAGATAAAAATACTCTTATCCTTCAAATCATGGAGAAACTAGCCTAGTGATCCATTTAGAGGTGGATACAATAAAAGAAGAAGAGGTTACCCCATCAAAGAGGATAGTCATGGAGAAACTAGCTTGGTGATTCATTTAGAGGTGGATATAATAAAAGAAGAAGAGGTTACAATCGAAGAGGTGACTCACAAAGATTGTTTTTGCCAATATCTTTACATATAAATTCGGAAAGTTACAATGAAAAAGAGAAAAATTGCAGATACAAATAGCAAAATCATAAACCCAAACCTAACTAAATTTAAGGACATGTCTTCTACGACGAATTAGAGGGAAAAAAAAAGAGAGGAAACAAACTTGCAATTAATCGTACCTTTAAAATGGACCTTTGCTAAGAGGAGGATAATACTGTGTTTATTGATTAGGAGGAAGACATGGTTGACTCTTAGCTTTATGTACACATGTGCACCTAAACGTGTGTGTGTGTGTGTGGGTGTGTGCACATATGCATGTATGTGTCTGCATATATATACACATGTGTGTGTATGTGGGTATGTACACATCTGCACGTCATGTTTGGGTGTGTGTTTGTGTGTTTGTGTGTGAGTACATGCATGCGCTCTTATGAAGTGTAGAATACACACTTTCTCTCTCTCTCTCTCTCTCTCTCTCTCTCTCTCTCTCTCTCTCTCTCACACACACACACACACACTATTCACAAACTTTTAAAATTAATAAAACTTCCAAAATAAACTCTTTCTCTCTCACTTGCTCTCTCTCACACACATACATGTGCACGTGAACGTGTGGGTGTGTGCATATATAGGCACATGTGTGCCTGTGTATGTACACACACACACGCACACCCACACCCACACCCATAAAAATACTCTCTCTCTCTCTCTCTCTCTCTCTCTCTCTCTCTCTCTCTCTCTCTCTCTCACACACACACACACACACACACACACTTCACTAACTTTTAAAATTAGTAAAACCATGCCAAATTCTATCTCTCTCTCTCTCTCTCTCTCTCTCTCTCTCTCTCTCTCTCTCTCACACACACACACACACACACACACACACACATAAAAAAACACGCACACACTCAAACTATTTCAAAGCTAAATCATTCATAACACTTTTAAAAACACTTTCAACATAACACACGCACACCCACAAAATGCTCTCTCTCTCTCTCTCTCTCTCTCTCTCTCTCTCTCTCTCTCTCTCTCTCTCTCTCTCTCTCTCTCTCTCTCTCTCTCTCTCTCTCACACACACACACTTCACTAACTTTTAACATTAGTAAAACCATTCAAAATTCTCTATCTCTATCTCTCCTGAAGTGCGTTAATCGAAGAGAGAACGGAGCTTCAATGGTGGATGCTATGCAGGTGAGAGAGAGAGAGAGACAATGACACAGTGTGTGGGTACAATAGTGTACCTCTTTTTGGTTTTTTGGATAGGTATATAGTACATAGAGTACAATGCCGGGCGGGCAGGCCCAATGGTCAGGTACATTGCCCTTTATTTCCAACAACCTTCCCCCTAAAGGCAATGTGCCCAAAGGTAGAAGAAAAAGAATCAGCTAAGTCTAAGTATGTACAAAGCTAAAGAGACTATACCTATCCAATCACCATCATCTGTCGGCAATGGGCAAACCGCTCTGTTGGAAGACCCTTCATCGTGAGAAGGTCTGTAGGGTTATCATCAGTGTGTACCTTGACCAGCTTAATGCTCTTGCTGCTGATGTCAAGTACCTCCCTGATGAAATGATACTTCACCTATATGTGCTTTGTATTTACATGAATGACAGGGTTCCGTGCTAACATGATAGCACTCTGACTATCACAGTGGAGGACAGGAACCTCGGTAATACCAAGCTCAGTAAAAATCAAATGTGACAGCCATAAGGCCTCTTTGCATGCCTCAGTGTGGCAGCCACATACTCTGCCTCTATAGTAGATAGTGCAACACACTTCTGCAACCTGGATATCCAAGAGACTGATCCCCTCGTGAAGGTAAATACATACCCTGAGGTGGACTTCCTACAATCCGCATGTCCAGCATAGTCTGCATCCGTAAAGCCAACGATGACAGATGCCTTCTGCTTACCAAAGCAGATGCACAAATCCTTTGTGCCTTTGAGGTATCTCATAATACCTTTCACTACTTCCCAGTGCTTCTTGCCAAGGTTTGCCATGTACCTGCTAACCACTCCCACTGCAAAGGCAATGTCAGGACGTGCAGCAACCATAGCATACACATCAAACTACCAACAGTTGAAGCATACGGAATCTTGGCCATTTCAGCCTTCTTATCATCAGATGTAGGGCTGTCCTCTGCACTGAGTTTCACATATGGAGGCAATGGAACCCCAATCGCTTTGCCCCCTCCATATTGAAACGCTGCAAAACCTTGGATACATACTCCTGCTGGGACGACAGATAGAGAAGCCCCTTTGGTCTATCCCAAAGTATTCGCATCCCAAGAATATGATTTGCATCACCAAGATCCTTCATGTCAAAGCTGCCATGTAGACTTTGCTTCATAGAGTCCAAGGCATGAACATCCCTGCCTGTAATCAGCATGTCATCCACATACAAGACCAAGATAATCAGGCTGCCATCTACTGTCATACAAGACCGAGATAATCAGGCTGCCATCTACTGTCTTCATGTCAAAGCTGCCATGTAGACTTTGCTTCAGAGAGTCCAAGGCATGAACATCCCTGCCTGCAATCAGCATGTCATCCACATACAAGACCAAGATAATCAGGCTGCCATCTACTGTCTTCTTGGTATATAAGCAGTGATCCACTTGACTCCTGTGAAAGCCCTGAGACTGCATGAATGTATCAAACTTGTGATACCATTCTCGAGGTTCCTGTTTCAGCCCATACAAACTCCTCTTGAGTTTACATACCATCTGCTCTTTGCCCTTTGCCACAAAACCCTCATAGAGTAAAACCACCTCTAAGCCACCAATGACGTAGGCCATGTGGTAGATGTATGTGTGAGCACTTTAATTAAGGTCACGGGCACTGTATGTGTGAGAATCTGTAAATGAGAGAGAAGTTGTGAAAAGGTGAGAGGTATCTACTGGGAGAGAATAAAGGGTAGCATGAGAAGATTTAGGATGTGTGGAGATATTCTGGGAAGAGGTGGAGAGAATCAAGCAAAAAAGGTGGAGTGAATCAAACAAGCATCAGCACAAAGGACTGAGAGGCTAAATCATACAATAGGGGGGGGGGGGGAAGAGCCAAACAGGTAGGCAGATGCACTAAATCCCAAGTACCATTATTTTCAAGAGATTCCATCTCTGACAGCATAGCTTTGAACCACTTCTTGCTGTCCTGTCTAGTCATTGCTTCCTTGAAGCATGACGGCTCACCACAGTCAGTTACCATGACATAATCAGTGGCATACTGAGCACCAAGAACAAACCTATCAGGTGGTTTTGAAGGTCGGGTCAACCCCTGTGAAGCAAAGGTTCAACATTTGTGGGCTGTGGGGCCTGCAAATCTGCATTTACAGCTTGTTGTCCTGAAATTTCAGCATGCTGAGACTGTGGGGCATCATGGGCAATACCTTGCCGACCATTTTCAGCATCATTCCCTGCATTTTCAGGGTCATTTATAGCAGGTATTCGTTGCTGTCTACTGGGCACAATTTGCTGTCCAACAGGTATATCTTCCCTGAAAACAACCCTTCTGACCTCCTCTGTCTTTTCGGGCTGCTTTACATGCGATCTTCACGGAGGATTACATCATTGCTGCGTACTATTTTCCTTTTCTCTCGGGATCTCATAACTTGTACCCCATTTCACCCTCGTCACCATATCCTAGGAAAATGCATTTACAGGACTTTGGCTAAAGTTTGCTGTGTTCCTCCTTATGGACATGCACAAAGGCCTCGCAGCCAAACACTCTCAGATGAGAATATGAAGGTGGCTTGCCCAACCACTCTTCCTGAGGGACTCTCCCCCCCAAAGACCTGTTCGGTGATGACCGATTAATCAAGTGAACTATTGTCATAACAGCCTCTGCCCAAAAACCATGGGGTAATGCAGCATGAGACACCATAGTACGGACCTTATCCTGAATGGTCCGATTCATACACTTTGCAACTCCATTCTGGGGTGGATTATGAGGGGCAGTGAGCTCCCTCTTTATCCCTTTGCCATCACAAAAGTCCTGAAAGGCTTTGGACACGTATTCCCCACCATTGTCAGAGAGAAGACACTTAAATGTCTTACCAGTCACGTTCTCAACCAATGCCAGGAATTTCTTAAATTTGTCAAGAACCTCAGTTTTACTACCAATAGGGTACACCCAGACTTTCTGTGTAGCATCATCGACAAAGGTGACAAAGCATTTCTTCCCCCCTAGAGATAACCCTGGCATCTGACATACATCTGAATGTACTAACTCTAAAGGCAAAGATTTCAATGAAAGAGACTTTTTATGTGAAGTCTGTGCATGTTTACCATAAACACAATGATCATAGTGCTCAAAATCAGCATATCGAAGAAGGCAAATAACCCAAACGAGTAAGTACTTTCATTCCAGTCTGACTCATGTGTCCCAACCGGCCATGCCACAAGGAAACACTTGGCTGCTCGGTCACGGGGCAACAACATGGTCATGCACACTAGATACATGTAGCGGATACAAAGTATCACTCTTTGAGCCTCTTGCAATAACCCTAGATCCCTTACAGATCTTCCATTTCCCATCACCAAAGGTGGTATGAAAACCATCATCATCTAGCTGCCCAGTACTGATCAAGCTCTTCTTGAGCTGGGGTACATGCCGTACATTCTGAAGAGTAAAGATAGATCCATGCTGAAACTGCAGCTGCACACTGCCAATGCCTGCAATGTCACATGCATAGTTGTCCCCCAAGTGGACAACACCATGTCTACCCCCCCAGTGTAGTCTGAGAACCACTCACGATGAGGAGTGACATGAAATGAGGCACCTGAATCCAAGATCCAGGTATGCATGTCATCATCCGTATCTGCTATCAAGGCATGTGCACTGAAGCAAGAAGAGACAAGGAGTACATCATTACCACTGTCGCTCTCATGGTGGCTGACTACATTCACTTCTTCAATCTTGACACTGCTCTTCTTAGCTGGCTGACTGTCCTTCTTCTCATCCTTGCTATCATCAGTCTTCTTACTCTTTCCTTTCTCTTTCTTCCACTTAAAGCATTCCCGCTTAAAGTGTCCTTTCTTGCCACAATGGTGGCACTCCACATCTTTCCCATGAGATTTACTGCGTCCTTTGCTTTCAGATTTCCCCCTCTGCTGAGACCTGCCTCTAGTATGCAAAGCACTGGACGACTTGTTAGATGCATTGTTCTACCGATTCATCTCTTCCATAAGTAGAGAACTCTCTACATTAGAGTATAGCAGCATAGCATTCGAGTTGCTCATGGCTATCCTGAAAGTATCCTAGCTTTCAGGTAGAGTACATAACAGAAAAGTAGCCTTGAACTCATCATCGATATTGAACTTCAAGGCAACCAGTTGGCTGAAAATGGAATTAAACTCACTGAGGTGTACAGAGATGGTTGTCCCCTCCTTCATGCGTAAATCCATCAATTTCTTCAGCTAATAGACTTTACTTGCAGCATTCTTCTGAGCATACAATTCCTCCAGTCGCTTCCAAATGGCATAGGCAGAATCGAACCCTTCTATGTTGAACAACAAAGCATCGGAAACTGAAAGCTCAATGGTCGAATGAGCTAGCTCATTCAGCTCATCCCAATCCTCTTGCTTATATCCGCTGGTCGTGCTCCTTTCAACTTGATAGGCTTCGCCTGTTTCTTTTGCACCAAGACATTGTAGCACTGCTTTTGCCAAATTGCAAAGTTATGTGCCCCTTCAAGCTTCTTGATGTGCATAAGGTGACTACTGTCTCACTGCTCTGCTGCCAGCCATAATTGCAGCTCAAATGACAAGAAGGCAAGCCAAATCTGTCAAAAAAAACAAGTGACCAAGAAGAGATGCAAAATGACCACAAGATTTGCTATTCACCGTAAACAGCACCAAAATGCCTGTATAGACTGATCTGTTTCAGCCTAAAAATGAGGCATAAAGCATGTGCACCCAATGTCCAAGCATATGTCAACAATATCAGTACCAAATCAGTACATAAGGACCTCAATGGGAACCATCCAACTGTCCAAAATACCCTCTTTGTCCAAGGATCCCCAAAATTATTCCCAGGTATATGACATCCAAGATAAGCATCTAGACATCACTTTGAGTACCTGAGATAGTGCATGCAACCAATAGGCATGTCATTCACTGACAAAATTGCATTCAGCCCCTGCTATTACAGCAGTGAATTCACTGTCAAAATGAGCAATGACAGCGCCAAAGTCAGCTCCAAATCAATACCAACTGGTAGGCATAACATCCCATGATAAGTAGGCATCCATTTGGGCATGTATAAGCATCAAACAACCAATGCTATTCAAGCATATGCATGAACTGTTAATGCTGCCGTGTAAACTGTTATGAACAGTCCAAGAAACTGAGTAAAACACTCCCAATGCCAATGCCAAGATCGAATCAAATGCTGCCGTGTAAACTGTTATAAACTGTTATGAACAGTCCAAGAAACTGAGTAAAACACTCCCAATGCCAATGCCAAGATCGAATCAAATGCGAAGCTCAAGAATGAGCTCTCAAGTATCCAATGATGATCTTGGAGTTGCCAATGATGAAGGAGATGATCAAGATAGTGGGCTGATCTACCTGCAGCCAAGATCTGTATACATTGTCCTCAGAAAACAGCCTCTGTGTTTTCAATTTTAGGCATACCTGCACTCCAAATCAGCTCACAAGCTCTTCTACAAAGTCGTAGAGCTCGAAGCGAGCTTCGTTTTCATAAAAAAAGTTTTTGAATCCAAGTTTTCTAGCTCAAGTCATAAGCAAAGTAGTGACCTGTGGGGTCAATCTGTCCATAACTGAGGCAGACTCATGGCTGCTGACGTGATGGCGCCTGGCTGGTTGGGAGGGCTGGAAGGCTACAATGACTCAATGCTAATGTGGGGGGGGTCCCAAATGACCCTCCCAAGCTCCCTCTTGAAGCTCAGAGGCAATGGTAATGCTTATGCTTCACAAGAAGCAAAGAGACATGGCTGTCTTGTTTCCAGCTTGAAGTGCTCTTCCAAAAGAGTTCAAGACACACTCAATAATGCCCCAGCTCTGCCCTGATGAGGTTCAGAGGTGCCCTGATAGATGCCAAAGCAAATGAGATCAAGACAAACCTAAATGAAGAGCTACCATGGCTGCCATAGCTGCGAGCTTTCAAGCCGATTGCTGCTCCCCTGCTGCACAAGCTCCTGCTCTCGAATCCCGATCTCTGATACCAGTTTGAAGTGCACTGATCGAAGAGAGAACGGAGCTTCAATGGTGGATGCTATGCAGGTGAGAGAGAGAGAGAGAGAGACAATGGTACAGTGTGTGGGTACAATAGTGTACCTCTTTTTGGTTTTCTGGATAGGTATATAGTACATAGAGTACAATGCCGGGCGGGCAGGCCCAATGGTCAGGTACATTACCCTTTATTTCCAACATCTCCCTCCCACACATACACACACACACATAAAAAAACAAGCACACACTCAAACTATTTCAAAGCTAAATCATTCAACATATTTAAAAACACACATGCACACCCACAAAAATACACATACTCTCTCTCTCTCTCTCTCTCTCTCTCTCTCACACACACACACACACACACACACACTATTCACTAACTTTTAAAATTAAAAAAACTATTCAGAATACACTCTCTCTCACTCACTCTCTCTCTCTCTCTCTCTCTCTCTCACACACACACACACACATTAAAAAAACTATTCAGAATACACTCTCTCTCACTCTCTCTCACTCTCTCTCTCTCTCTCTCTCTCTCTCACACACACACACTCTCTCTCTCTCTCTCTCACACACACACACACACACACACACACATGCCGTTTCAAAATTTTAAAAATTTTAATTTTTAATTTTATAAAATACATAAATGATATATATAAATGATATATATATCATTTATGATATATATAATATATAAAGGATATATATGATATATATATATATATATATATATATATATATATAGATAATGATGATATATTATATATAATATAATATATCATTATATAATATAATGATAATTATATTATATGATATATAATTATCTTATATATGACATATATATATATATATATATATATATATATATATATATATATAATATCTCGCTCTCTCTCGCTCTCTCTCTCTCACAGGGAAACATCATCGGGCTCTCTCTCTCTCTCTCTCTCTCTCTCTCACACACACACACACACACCCTACCCACCTATCACACAGACACACACACACCCACCCACCCACCTACACACATGCAGGGGACTGCATGCGCATCGGGATCTCTCTCTCTCTCTCTCTCTCTCTCCGGGACTGCATGTGCACTCACCCACACATGCGCATTGGCCTATCTCTCTCTCTCTCTCTCTCACACACACACACACACACACACACACACACACACACACCCACCCACCGACCCACCCAATCAACTACTGCACAGAAACAGATGGAGCAAGGGACCTCGGGCTTACTTCAGACGCGTGCACAACTCGCGGGAGCAGACGAAGCAGAACTCGAGGGAGCAGACGGTGCAGAACTTGGGGGCAACATCTGAGAAGAAAAACCACAGATCTCTCTCTCTCTCTCTCTCTCTCTCTCTCTCTCTCTCTCTCTCTCTCTCTCTCTCTCTCGTGTGCGCTGTACAAAACCATGCATGGCGCTCTCTCTCTCTCTCTCTCTCTCTCTCTCTCTCTCTCTCTCGTGCGCGCTAAGAGCAAAGGCGGGTCGAAGTACTGTATGTACAGACACGGCAGTAGAAATATATGCATGTTTAATTAACCATGCATGTTTTGCAGGTTGAGAGAGAGCCCCAACAGAGGAAGACATAGCGAGAGAGGCGGACCAAGGGGAGGTGCATGCTGTCTTCTCTCTCTCTCTCTCTCTCTCTCTCTCTCTCTCTCTCTCTCTCTCGTCCACTAATCTTTGCGCACATGTTTGCAGGTTGAGAGATTAATTGATTAAGTAGATTGCTGCATGTTTTGCAGGTTGAGAGAGACTTACCTCTGTAGAGGAAGAAAGAGCGAGAGAACACCGAGTGAGGTGGATGCAAGGTTGAGCAAGAGAGACGATTTCAAAACGACTCTGGCTGCCTCCTTCAATTGGCTGCCTCTTAGCTCCTCTGCATCCTCCTCCTCCGCCTCGTGCAATAGAAGTTAGCGGCTCCTTCAATTGGCTGGCGCCTGGCTCCTCTGCAGAGTCTGCATCCGCCTCCCGCAGTGAAGTTGGTGGCTGCATGTACAGACACGACAGGAGAAGGCAAAAAAATCGCGACACGTGTACAGTAGAAAATAAGCCGTGTAAAGATATAGTAGAAAGAGAAATAGAAAATAAACAGTGTAAAGATATAATAGATAGTAGAAGTTCTAACTAGAGTCTAGACCCTTTAAATTTAAGTGTAAAGATATAGTAGATAGTAGAAGTTCTAACTAGAGTCCCTTTACATTAAATTTAAAGCAACACAAATGGCTTATATATTTATTCTAAATGAGACCCGCTTAAATGAGGCAGACAATCGCCCTACAACGACTGCTATTATAACATTAATGGCCACACTCGTGGGCGAAGGAGGAGCACGCTGTACTGGTGGGTGCGAGCATCCTGTCTCTCGTTGCCCTCTGCGCGTGCGTTTCGTGCTGGTTAGCCACACACACCATCATCGCAACCAGCAACAAGAGTAGGTCAAAGCGAAGATGCCCTCGTTTCCGCTTTTATTACCCCCTCCTCCCCCTCATCTGTGCAGGCCTCCCCACAGTATCGTCGTGCCCCCTCGCTGCTCAGTTTCCTTACACTCAAAGTAAGTACCGAGGTCTCTCCCGCTCACGTTTTCCTCTGCGCCTCTCTGGTTTTGTTCTTCTTTTCATTAGGATTTCGCACTTTTGCCTAGGTTTTGTTGATTCTTTAGGGGCATTCTGTATACGTACCGAGGTTTTTTCCGCACACGTGTTCCTCTGCGCCTCTGTGGTTTTGTTTTTCGTTTCATGGGATTTTAGGTTTAGGATTTCGTGGATTTCGTACTCTTGCCTAGGTTTTGTTGATTCTGTAGTGGCATTCTGGATACTGAATCAGAGAATGTATGTTCTGGGTTTTCTCCGAATCTGCTAATTTGTTTTCCTTGTTTTGCTTTCTGCAATCTCGTATAGCTAAAGTAAGTTCTCAGGATCTCGCAGCAGGTCTCTTTTCTGAGATTTGTAAGGGTTATGCGTGCGTGCGTGTGTAATTTCTCTAGGGTCTAACATCAGGATGAGTTGTTAGGGTTATGTATACGTGCGCGTGCGCGTGTCTGAGGGTTAGTTTATTGTTTTGCGCAGTCTGAGGATCTCATCTGTGTAAGGAAATAGGGTTTTTTTTACGTGCTTTCTCGGATGTTTGCATATTCATGCCTGTTGCGTGAGCAATGCCCATTTTTTATGGATGTCCAGTTTGTAATGCTTGGTGACATGCTGCAGTGGCAATCCTTGAGCACCAGGAGAAAGCACATGATTTTGATGGTCTGGAAGTTGAAGGGGTTGCATTTGCACCTTCCATTGTAGCCCCAGGGTCCTCAAAGCCTCTGATACTGGGTGGTGCGGGTAATGTCCGTTCTATGTGGCTTACTTATACAACAACTTTATGATTACCTTTTGGGAAATCTCTTGATAGCAATGCCAAGGATTGGACCTTGTTCTTATGGCAGGTGATAGAGGCCTCGAGATCAATGGCAACTTCATCAAATTTACAGCAATCGGAATATATGTGGAGGAAGGAGTCATTCCCCACCTCTGCCCAAAGCTTGGTGGAAAGACTGTGGCGGAGCTCTGTGAAAAGGAGCTGCTATTTGAGGAGTTACTGTCAGGTCAAGGCCCTTCCAACCTTCTTACCTCTGTATGTATGACTCTGGCAGCATGTATGCTCTTCTTTGTATGCCCATATATGCCATTTTCAAAGCTCTTTTCTTGTATGTGGTGGGAACATGTACAGTCTCCTCAGTCTACCCAATCCATGTATGCCTTTACCCATGGTTTAACAAGTTTTTCATGTATGCTGAGATCATGGATGATCTCCTCATTTCATCTTTGTACGCCTTTGTGCTCTGTCTACTGAGCAGTTTCATGTTTGTCCCAGGTATTTACTATGACCCTGTTAGTTCATCCCAGGCAGGGTCTCCTTAGCTTTTCCATGCTGTCCTCATACTTGTTCTGTAGGTGTGCTGCACGTTTTTTTCATTCTTTGTTGTGGGTGATCTAGCTATATTCCTTATTTTTCCAGTTTCTCACCTATGTTTGCATGTCTGAGCTCCCGTTAATTGTATGTTATCTTGTGCTTTTATCTGAAATCATTGACATTTTTTGTGTGTTTGTGTGTGTGTGTGTGTTTGTCTTCTACCAGCTCCCTTTGAGAAATTTGTGAGAGTCGTCTTTCTAGTCCCTCTCAGTGGCCCTCAATATTCAGAAAAAGTCTTGGAGCGCATTGGTGCGCAAGCCCTCTACACAAAGCTACAGGATGAACACAAGCAACAGTTCCTGGAGATCTTCAAGGCAGAGAATTTTCCTCCTAGGTCCTCTGTCCTCTTTTCTTTCTCAAAAGAAGGGCTGAAGGTGAGGCTCCTCTTGGTTCATATGGTCCATTCCAATTTCATGATTTTTTCTTTGTCGAAAGATGGGTTGAAGATGAGGCTCCTCTTGCTTCCAATGGTCCATTACAATTTCATGACTAGTGCGGACCTTAGGGCGTGATCATAATAATTTGAATGGTTATTCCTTTATGTTGCGTTGCGTATGCATCACATTGATGCTGTGTGTAGGTTGACAGTACTTTGTGTTCAAGATTTGTGGTCTATGTTGAAAACTCTGTTATTGAACAGGCATTCTATGTTTGACTCAGGTTGCATTTACTAAAGGCAATAACATTCCTGAGAAACCTGTAGCTGTGATCAAGGATGAAACGTTTGCGGAGGCTGTTCTTGCAACCATCATATGGAAAGAGGGAGTGTCACCTGGAGCGAAGGTCTCTCTTGCAGAGCGGCTGTCCAAATGCTTCTAATTGATGACTGCATGGAAATGAGATGGAGGGTTGGAAGTAAAGATGAAATTTGTGCAAATGAAGGGAGAAGAAATCTTAAATAATCCCCATTTTGGATGGGAGAGTAGATACTTCTAATTAAACTGTTTTCTTTACTAATATTGTTCTAAGTTTTATAGATTTGGAATAGAGCACTACTGTTAGGTGTGTGTGTTTTCATTGGAATAGGGCACTACTGTTAGTTGGTGTATGTTTTTACTATTGGTATGTGGATTTAAAATGTGCAAACCCCTGGGAAGTACCATTAGTGAAAGAACATTACGGTAAATATAGCCTGATGTTAGTTATGCTCGTGTTATCTTTTGTATATTTAAAATGCACATTGATATAGCTACTATATTTGAGGCTACATTAACGTGTTTGAGTGAACAAACAATAATAATGAAAAACTTTATAAATCCATAATCACAGGGATAATCACGAAATATATGTTCTATTACTTGTGAAGGTAAAAATGAATGCAATGTGATATCCCTCATAAAAAGTCTTCATGACCTCCACTAAGTGCCTAAGTGCTCAGAAGATTCTGTGAGGACATCTTCCAAATGAGCAGTCTAAAGTTTGGGATGTGGCGGTAGATTTGAGTGATTTTGCTATATGAGGACAACACATCAGTTAGAGCAGAGCTGAAGCAGTGAGAAGATAGATTGTTCTAGACAAACCCATTGTTTGTACGACTTGGTCATGACCGAGATAGAGTTGTCATGAGTCAGGACCTTCTCATTTATGTATAGGACATATCACCTTCTTGAATGGTGTTATTGATACAAACAGCCTAAGCATGTGGACTATGAATATGTTAATTATTCATTGTTTATATTCTTATGTATAATTAAACATGGCTTATGAAAAATGACATGGTATTGATGCAAAGCTAAGCGTATGTTGCACTAATTGGCAGTAGATTTATTCTTAGTGTTGCTTTGAAGAATCAAATGTGATGCATTGGATTGATGCTCGCCTATGCATGCAAAGAAGAAATGATAAATGATTCATTCTCAATATTGCTGGAAAAAAAGATAGCAAACTTTATGAAATGACATTGAGTTGATGCTAAAGCAAGCATGCATATCACTTAACACATCTGCAATTCTTTCTTGGTATTGCTACAAAGTAACATAGAGGACTTGATGGAATGATATAAGCCAAGATGAAGAAAAAGCGATTCTGTTTGCTTATTAATATGGAAACAAAGATGTTATAAAAGAAGTATCCTTGTTAGAATTTGTAAACATAAGAAGTATACCTATCAAAATTTTAAGAGTAATTGTTGGGAATGAGACAAATGCTTTGATTGTTGAACATTGAAAAAGCCTCTTACAAAGTCTTTTGCAACATTAGTCATCAATGAAGTTAATCCTTTTGGCTATGGTAACACCTCTTCTAAGTGCGTGAATGTTGCATGCGCAGAAGCCTTGTTGTACTGATCCATAGTCCTAAGTGTATTTAAGAACATTGATGCTAATTAGCTTAGATTAAGATATGGGAGAGAAGAAGAGAGAGATTAGTTGTTAGGTTTTCTTTATTCATATGGTACAAAAAGGTCTGTGTAGCCAGAGGAAGTTTACTCCATCTTCTACCTTGTTGCATCTTTCTTGTTGGAATTGTGCACCTTTCTTGGGACATAGCTTAATGGATTGAGTTTGAATGCTCTAATACCAATATTGCATGTGCGGAAGCCTAGTTGTTTTAATCCACAACCCTAAGCATACTTAAGAACATTGATGCCAATTAAGTTAGATTAAGATAGAGGAGAGAGAAGAAGAGAGATTAGGTGTTAGGTTTTCTTTATTCATATAGTAAAAAAAGGTGACTGATGCTTTTATCATGGATGAGGGTTTTTGTCAGCCCCAAGGATTGACCTATGCCTCTTCTACATGCTGTCTTATTGAATACTAAATGGGTTGATGCTAATAAACTTTTGAAATGACTTTTTGTATGCTGAAAAATGACTTGATGCTTATATATTATGTAGAGACTGCAATCAGCCAGCAAACTACCATGTTAGCCTATTTTGGTGGAAAAACATGTTGAAAATTCTATCTTAATGCTGTGCTTGTACTGTTGGTTTTTGCACACACCTGAAGCCCTTCATGTAGTTGTTACAAACTGCTGTGAGACCCTTGACGGTTGTCGATAGGGTTCCTAGTTCCATGATGATGATGCTTATAGTGTAGCTGATGCTATTGGAGATGATGAAGATGATGCTTATGCTAATAATGTGCTGCCTATGCTGAAGATGTTATAGAGCATGGTGATGGCCTTGAAGTTGAAGATGATGGTGCTACTACTGATGATGATCATGTTGATGACCATGTTGATGATGATGCCTGAGGATGACTTTAATGCCTCTGCTATACTGATGCTGACATTGTATGTTTGTCCTAACTGCTGCCCTAACAAGGGATCAAACTAGTTCATGCCAAAGATTAGTCATGGCATGAGCGTGCACGTGACAGTATGTGTACATGTAAGTTAAAAAATACAGACCATACATAGATAGAGTTGGTATGAGTGAGGACCTTTTCATTGGTGAAGCTTTTGTTTTGTTCTAGCGCTTCTTTAGGGTCGGTCATCTTATTGAATGGTGATATTGATACAAACAGCTTAAGCATGTAGACTATTGATATGTTAATTAAGCATTGTATAAATTGCTATGTAGAAATAAATATGGCTTATCAAAATGACATGGTATTGATGAAAAGCGAAGCATGTGGTGCACTAATTGGTGGATGATTCATTTCCCTTGTTGCTTTGAAAAATCAAATACAATGCATGGGCTTGATGCTTGTTTAAGCATGCAAAGCATGAATTGATCAAGGATTCATTCTCAATATTGCTACAAAGACAAATACCTGACTTTTTTAATGTCATGTGCTAACCACTTTATAGGTTAACATGGTTTCGCCTGCCTGATCTATCGTAAGGCGCTTTGCCACCTTACTTGCTTGAGAATGAGCACTTATCTTTTGTAAGACGGATAAAGCAACCTTACCAAGAGCTTAATGTCAAGTAGGGAAGTCACTAACTTCGCATATATGCTTGTTTTTAACTAGAACTAGTGGTCAGGGAGACTATTTTTAAGTTTTGTCTAGCCTAGTGTGAAAGCTAGTCACTTCTATTATAGAAGTCATTTTTGACATTGAACAATAATGGACATTTATTCCCTTGCAACATGATACTTGTGAGCTCTTCTCTTCTCTACTCTTACTTGCTTGTGCCTTTTAGAATTTTGAGCGATTGATGGATGCTTGCTAGATAGGTTTGATTCTAGGTTTCTCTCTTCCATTAACTTCTTCTCCATTCCACCTTTTGTGAGAGAGGACCACCACAAATGACATTCTCTTCTTGTCTCCATCTAGCCATAGAGAGCTCTACCTTCACCACCCTTATAGCCAAGAAGCATTTTGATGTAAGAATGGAGTGAGAACGCGACGGACAAGGTAGCGCACCCACATCGAGGAGTTTATTGCGGCTCGAAGTCAAAACCCATCAACGACATAGGCTTCGGCAAGGTTAAGGTAAGATCTTGACTTGAACATATTCGGTGTGCGGCTACTACTGCTTCTGGCTGAGGACTAGCCTAGGGCTTAGATTCGTTCTTCCATCCATTCATAGCATTGTTGGGATCACTCAATATTTCCTAGTGTCGATTAAGAGGTCACACTCTAAAAGGCAAATGATTTTGAAGCTTTGGATGTGTTTAGGTTATTATTTTTTATGTTTTTTGTAAGCTTATTGCATTAGGTTAGGTCATTCTATTTGCATACATTGGAAGGTAAAAATCTTAGACATTAGCCTTTTGCATAATTTTGAAGCCCACAAGGCTTTGATTTTATTGCATGAACTCAAGGAATAACTTTGCAATCCACTTTGAAGACATAAGCCTTGAGCTCTTTTAGGTGGACTACAGTGGGCTAGTTAATTTTTGTTCATGTATTTTATATTGCATTATTGGAATTGGTAGCTTAGAAGCACGAAAAATCAATAAAAATACTTAATCACTTACATAATCATAATTAACTAATATTAAAAATCTTAATCATCCTCACATCAAGTTTTAAAAACCTCAAAAAACTCCAAAAACAAGGCCAAACCATCTCTTGAGTTGGAAGACATAAGCCCACTATTCCACGAAAAAGACGTGAGTCAACACACGACGTGAGCCTCGAGACACGAACTGTGAGTGTGAGATATGAGCCTATGAGTCTGGAGGCATGAGCTGTGAGTTTGGAGGAGTGGGTCAACAATCGTGAGTCTAGAGATAGTTAAACTAATATAGTACTAGACAATTAAAAGAGCCTTGAAGACTTGTAAGACATACCTTCTTATGTCCTTTAAGGATTTTCCTGTTTTACAATCTATACCAGCTATAAATTCCAAGAAAAATGCTTGTTTTGAGATTATAATTGAAAATCTAACAATAAGATTTCAAAAAACATGCCAAAATAGAGACATTGTTTATCATTGCCATCTTTAATTCAGAAAAATATTTAATACAACTATATAAAGAAGCTATTTTCTAGACATATAGCTCATGACATAGTTATGGTTCCTCATGATGATTACTATCTATATCATCATCATTATTGTTGATGTGCCTTTCCCTAGGAAGGTAGATGAGGCATCCTCTTCTTCACTATCTACAAATACATTTTTTTCTTCTATGTGTATATGTGAAGCTTAGACTCCTTAGGTCGTTTGCCATGTTAGCACAATTGAGGATGTGCTATAGAGTGCAGCTATAAAAAACCATATGTATATAAATATATTACAAAAGTGTTATCTTGATACATCTATTATCTTAATTAAAAAACACTATTTTGGCTCTTGATGAGAGTAGTATTAAAATCCATGTTGAAACTCTTGAGTATCACAATTTATTAATTGATAATATATACTTTTTTTGGGAGAGTTTGTTATGTATAGATAAATTTTAAAATATCATGAATACGTTATATTTTTTAATTTTTCAATTTTAAAAAACGTTACACACTCATTTTTAAAGAAGATGTGTTCTTGATGTGAGAAAAAGGGGTTAAAATGGTAATTTTAGTTATTAAATCAGTTTAGAAAGCATGAAAAAGATCTCTTTAAGTTTAAGAAAAAAACGTTTATACTTTCCAAAATACTTTTTTGTAAAATATCAGGCAGGGACTTGGGTTCGAATCCTGTTGCCTACTACACATGGTGAGGATCTTTTAGCTACAACATTTGTGGCAACTTAATGCAAAGTAACAATTTCTCAGCTAAGAGTTGATGTTTTGTATCAAGTTGATATACACAACAAAAAGTATATTTTGTATAAAGCTGATACAAAACATCACCTTTCTATGCAAAAGATTAGTTTTTAAAACAAAACTTGATGTTTTGCATCAACTTCATGTAAAACATCAACTTTATGTCAAGTTTTTGTGAAAAAGTTGATGTTTTGCATCAAGTTGATGCAAAACATCAACTTTTTTCATAAAACTTGAGGTTTTATATCAAAGTTGATGCAAAATATTAACCCTACCACAAAACTTAATGTTTTGTATCAAGTTTGAGATGCTCCGGAGAAGAAAGTTAGAGGATTGGAGATCGATTTTCACAAACGGTCTATTTTAGTGCTTTCATGTGCGTGAGGATGCTCATACGACCTATGCTAAAAATTTTGAGTACCAACATGACCATATTTTGTTGCGATCTGTAGACATTATAGAGTGATTTGCTGCATTAGTAAATCACTTTGTAACGTTTGTACATCATACCAAAACATGGTTGTGTTGGTATTTAAAATTTCTAAAATAGGTTGTCTGAGCATCCTTGAGTGGACGAAATGGCTAAAACAAGACGTTTGTGAAAATCAATCTCCGATCCTCCAACTTTCTTCTCCAGAGCATCTAAAACTTGATGCAAAACATCAAGTTTTGTGGTAGAGTTGATGTTTTACATTAACTTTGATGTAAAACATCAATTCTTAGCCCAAAAGTCGATGTTTTGCATCAACTTTCATATAAAACATTAACTTTAGGGGGATTTTTTTCTTAACTTTGAAATATTTTTGGATTTTTTATGAGATTTTTAAATTATTTTTATCATTAACAAATATGTAAAAAAATCATTTCAAATAGTAGATGGTAGTTAATAAAAAGCTCAAAAATTTAGAAAAAATCTATAAATCATAGAATTAAAGAAAAAATATGGCTTGGATCAGGTGACATAGGTAGGACATAGGTTTAGGACTAAGGACCTGAAAAACACACATGGTCGCAACCTTTGAGGAGGTCATTAAAAAAAATTCTTGTCCATGTTTCCATGTAACCTTTGTATCATAAATAATCTCACTACATAGCAATAGATGCCAAAACTTTGTGATAGCAGAAGAGCTAGATGAGTTAATCCATGATGACCTGTAATCCATTAGCTTTGATCTAGACGCGTAAGACTCCATTGATTTAGAAGACCATGAGTTGATTGATTCACCAACCCTGAATTTTGTTATATAATTTAATTTTAAAGCTGAAAAACTACAAGAGAAAATGCACATGGTGGAACCATCTATGTCGTTGAGGGGTTGCATGTGAGCCTGGATTATGCCATGCCTATGTGCAGTAGTATGCTCTTTAGTATAGGAACCTTGAATCTACCATAATCGTGAAAGCTCCAAGCTTCTCTCTTTTGCACCAAGATGCTCTCTACCACCATTCAAGAAGCCCCAAGCTCCTCTCTTTTCTCTTTACACACAAAGATAATTTCGTGGGCGAAGATTGCATCTCTCAACATCCTTTGCATGTCCTCCAAATAATTATAACTAGAGCTCATTCTACACTACCCTTAGACATACCATCTCTCAGCATCCTTTGTATATTATCTAAATAATTGTAACGAGAGGTCATTCCTACACTACTCTTAGACATACCATCACTTAAGTTCATGATAATGGCTATCTAGATCAAACATCAACATATGCATACTATGAAATTTTGCCACCACCACATATCTACATGATATAGGCTATGATTTCTTCTCGCCACCCACTACTTTCCTTACAACAACGGTGTTGGTTGTGAATTGGGAAAAATAAAACCAATCCGACCAAATTTGATAGAATTAGAGATCCCATTTAGTACTTGTTAGAGAAGTTTGATAAAGCTTGCGAGCCATGGGAAGGATTAATGATCCCATCAAAATCTGTTCATTTGGACTTTGCCTTGAAGGAAAAAGTAGGCTATTAGTTTAGGTCTCTTGAAAGGCTAGTTTATGAGGTCTTGAGACACACCTTCATTGTAGGATTCTCACCCACTGGATCCAAAAAATGGAGTCCAATTGAACAGATTTATAACCTCAAGAAAAAGAAAGGAGAGAGACTACATTGTTGGAACCAAGTATCACATATGAGATGTAGACCCTGCAAAAGACTCAATGACTTATCACTCATTGATCCTGCAAAAGGAAGGAGAGACTATGCGAGACTACATTTTTGGAACCAAGTATCTCCATATATGAGATGTATATCTTGCAAAAGACTCATTGATCAATTTATGAGATGTATATCTTGCAAAAGACTCAATGCCTTATTGCTCATTGATCAATTTATGTTCAATCTTAAGAGCAAGAGGCTTCATGACCATCTCTACAGGTCTAGGCACTACACCTTGATGAGTGTTGCCACATGAGGCAATAGACTTGGTAGAGAATATGCAAGATAAGGATATAGAAGTTGTCTAACCCAAATCAAGAGATAGGGGACACATCATCCTAAAAGCCTGTGCACATAGTGACCAACCAGACAAACCAACAGTTGTTGTAAGAATCTTAGTTAAGGACATGAGAATAGATGAGTTGGCAAAAAGTTTATAGATAGAATAGGCCAGCAGTGGGGGCAGGGCTAGGGCTAAGGGAAACCTCAAGGCCAGCCCCAACCAATAATTCTTCAAGCTGGACACCCACACTTATTTGCACAAAGAGATATGGTTTGGTGTGCAATTTGCTAACAAAACCATACAAGCATAGAGTGCCTCTTGTTGAGGCCTAGATAACAATAATTTTGTGCTCATTGTTGCCACACATTATTGGTACCAAGGAAATCAAGGGCTATAATTGATGCTCATAGTGCTAAAGCAGCCACACCCAAGCAGCCACTAGAGCCCTACCAACCATACCAAAAACTCCTCAACCAAACACATAGTCAAGTGGCCATTTATCAAAATACCCTTCAGAGAGGTATGTACAACCCATCACCAATGCCATATCCACCTCTAGTATTACAACACCAACCGATTCCTCCCAAAACAACACTAGTACAATATTACTTGATGACTATGCCATAGACTTTGAGAATCCAAAATAGGAGAACTACGAGTCATATGAGCAATACGATTCATATGGATGTTCAAAATCGCATTCAACCATTGCCTTCTTTTTTAAAAAGCCATGGCGCAACAAAGGGTGAGAAGACTTCAATAACATGTCATGCAGGCTAGCTCTTTAATGCCAAACCCTAATGTCATTCCCTATGGAGGCACATGTTACAAGTTTCGATTCAAACATGCCTTTAAAGATTGTCCCAACAACATTCACCCTTGGAGCACATCAGCCACTTCAATGTGCCTCAACTTTTTTAGTGTACATGAGGACTTATTTAATAATGAAATTCCCCTTATTGCCATGATAAGTCTCCCAGACAAGACGAGGGAAATAGCTAATGACACATCTAAGGCAACAAAGGAACAGAAAGCTCAAACTTCAACCTCAAGCCACAAGCTAAAGAGCATGAGGCATACGCTCTGAAGGCCATAGTAGCCATTGAAAAGGCTAAAGGATCAGAACTAGAGGTTCAAAAGAAGAAAACATCAAATAGCACATGAAAACATAAACACATGATTAGATGTCAAGGGCATCATGACCATTAGAAGTGGCTCGAATGAGAGCTCTAAAGCTGCCTCCCTTGCAGAGCCAATGAACGATCTCCTGCTTAAACCAGCTCTTCCCCCAATGAAAGAAGATCATCAACCATGCAAACCTTCCAAAGAAACTCAAGTATCTCAACTCCATGTTAGGAAAGGAGCATATACGAAACAAGCCCAAGAGCTTGTGAGGAAGGTACATGTTGATTAGAACCCATTCTTGAGCAAGTAGTCGAATATGAACCATTGAACTTACCTGAGTATATCCCTAATCCTATTCCAGAGCAAATCATAGAATCAGAGCCTATCAAAGGCTTTAACCAAACCCATAAAACTATTCATAAAAGGTATCAATTTTTGAGTGTTATGTGCACATTATATGTGCATATACTAGGAGTCTAAGCCACATTAGGCTTGTGAGTATGGGAGCATGGGAACAAGCTTTAGTGGAGCATGGGTTAGGACTAACCTTAAGGGTTGAGGTTAGGTCAGGCATCCAACCAAGGGTCACACATGGGAAATGGAGAGAAAAGGCACTTGAGGGCCCTCCTATATAATAGGGACATGGGGCACACTCAAGGGACGTTATCTTGAGGCTAGGTTATGTTATGTTCTCTTGTGTAGAGGATTATATCTACTCACCTACCATTTCACACTAGAGCTACATGCTGCTGGACTGGATTCATACCTCTTGATGGTATGGGACATCAAGGTAAAGGTATGAGGTACTTCATTGTAATTCATGTGTGGATCCCTTGGGCTCGGGGGTGGTTGGGTGGATGCATTTATGCTTGCTTTACGTATTTTTATGCATAACAATTATTTAGAGAGTTCTTAGGGTTTTAATAGTGGTATCATAGCAATCTCTAGTTAATTGTTGCTATTTTTTCTTTCTTATTCTAATTTTTAGCATTTTTAAAAGAAAATTTCAATATTTATTAAATAAAAATATTATCTTGTTGCTTTATTTTGATGATTATCACGTGGATCGTCGATATGGCGGTTGAAACGCATGTTTCTTCTATTCAATGGACGAATCGATGTTGCAGGGGAATTCCATGAGTTTAATGCTATTTTTTCTATTTTTTTGTTTAAAATAAGCATTTATAGAATTTTTATCAAAATACCGCGTATTTTATTGCGAATATTTGTGGTAGAGTGAATTCCCTAAATTTCTATAGTTTTTGGAAATTTTTTTTAATTTTAAAAGAAATTATTAGAGCATTTTTATGAAAAAAAGTATTTTTAATGCATTTTGGCGGGTTTTCCGTGGAGATGCTATCGATTTTCTACCAATTTTCTGTTAAAATGCAGAGTGGGACAACCAATTGATGCATTGAATTCTCTCTCGTGTGATTGGAATTCTCTTCTCCTCTCAATTTTTAATTTTCCTTCTATTTTTCTCTCTCATGCGTGTGAACGCCTCTTAATAGGGACTTTTTTTTATAAATATTAATTATAATCAATATTTAATTATGATTAAATACAATTTTATTTTTGCTTAATCCTCCTCTCTTAGCAGAGAAGGAGGGGGTGCTGAGAGAGAAGTTTGAAATGAGTCGAAGGGGAGGAGAGAGGAGATGAATCGCGCACGCCGGGTGGGGAGGGGTGGGGGGGGGGAGCTGCGTTGTAGCCTGTGGGCAAAAATTGCTCCCCCATGAAATCATTAAAAAAAAAGATTCTAAGGTTAAGCTTAAAAAAGCTTTTAATAAAGTTTTTATTAAAATCTTGATAAAAATAGTTTTTAAATAAAAAAAGCTTTTGAAAACTTTTCAAAAAAGCTTGAAAAAAAGAAGAGAAAATTTAAAATTTGAGAAAAAAAATTCTCTGGAATTCTCTAAAAATTTCTCTTGGAGCCTTTTGGCTTTCCGCATTCCCGACAAACTTTTGGCTTTCCACATTCTAGGGAAATCTATTGGCTTTACGAATTCCGAGAAATCTTTTGACCTTTTGGATTCCGAAAACTTTTGACCTTTGTCATTTCGATTTTTTTTTTGTCTTTTCATTTTCCCGAAACTGTTGGCTTTCTGTATTCCGAGAAAACCATTGGGATTCCGAAATTTTTGGACCGTTCGTATTCTAATGTGTTCGGGGTAAATTAACAGTTTTAAAAAATTCATGAAAATTAGTGAAAAATTAGACAAAGGTTATTTTAAATTTCTGGAAAATGTGGGGCTGGTGATTGGCATGTGGTGTGTCCATTCGGGTGTCCGTGACCATTTAAAACTCCATTAAAATTATAAATTTTCATTGGATTTGAGAATTGTCGGGCGGGATTGAAAATTTCGTGAACGATGGGATTCTCAGGAGAAATTAGGAATATTCTAGAAATTATTTTTAGAAATCCTAGAAATTGGTATTTTTTAAAATATCAATGGTATTTTGGCAAATCTAATTGCTAAAAAGTTTCTAGAAAAATATAGGTTTGGAATGCCATAAGATAGGTTTGATGGAATTCAAAATTAGCGTATTTTGAGGCACTAGAAAATTAAGAAAAAATAAAGAAAATCATGATAATTCTTTTTTCTCGAGAATTTAATATTTTTGAGGGTTATTTAATGTTGAAGTACGTTTTCACGTGCTGACATTAGATAGATGCAGGTTATTTGCTTTATATTATTAATACGATTGTACCTCATATTAGTAGTTATTTCTATTTGGATTAATTCTAAACGATGTTTTCCTAATTTTTTACCATTGTTTAGTCATTCTTTTTGAACATGTTCCTTCCTTTCTTTGATGAATGGCTAAAATCTGCGTTCCAAGAGTGTCGCCTTTGACACTTGTCCATGATAATTTATTTTGCACTTGTTTAAGTGTGGTTTATGCTTAATTTCTTAGCCTAAGATAAATTCGATCATGGGTTAGTTGATCTGTTTGTTTTGGTGAATTTTATTAGATGTTTTCCAAGTTTTATATGGACTCATCATGTTCTGCCTAGATCACTTGTGTCTAGGGGTTTTTAATGAGTGCTACACACGTGTTTCACTTTCTTACTTTGGAGTTTTGCTTGAACAACACCATGTTCATTCACTCCGGATTGATGAGTTGGCCACCAATTTTAATGCTTCTTTTGGCATGATTAATGACCATTAGATGGCATGCATTGATTTTTATGATCAACTATGGTTTTCATGGATTATTCGAGGAGCGTCTATGATTTTATCCATGGTTTTATAAGGATCTTTTAATCTTTTGGATAATCTCCTGTGCTTTGAGGGTAGCATTTGCCTTTGTTTTTGCACATAATTTTGGACTATGTTCTTGTACTCTTGTACATATTTCAACTTGGATACCTAGTTGCTTATGTATCTAGGTGAGTTTTTTTAACCCAGCTTTATTGTGTTTATTAGGTAGTTATCATTAGAAAGGCGCCAATAATTTGAATTCTTTTCTAATGATGTACTCAAAAAGAGTCCTTGATGTGGTCTCAGGTATATAGAGACAGGTTTTAGTATGTGAAAGTTTGGGATAAGGCCATCTTATTCCTTTTATACAAGATGTTATTCATATTTCCTAGACGGCATACTAGGGAGTTTCAAATTGGTAAGGTATGTATGTGTGGTATCATGGTGGTATGGGACGCTAGCAATTCCTCGCATATATTATCTTATCGGATAATTTGGGCTCAAGGTTGTTGCTTTGCTAACATCACTTGGCATGTTGACCTCAACATTCAAAGACAATCTCATTTTTTGACTTCACTTGAAGTTGTAGTGTAGGCATTCTCTAGATAAACTTTTTCTCCTTGTCTTCTTTCTCCTTTTTGTTGTGGTGATGAGAATCCGAATGCTTATAACACCCAACCATTTGAAAATACAACCGATCGTGAGTCGTAGTTTTGAGAGACCTAAAAAATCCTTTAAAAACAATCCAAATCTAGCACCAAAAGAATCTTTGACGTGCCCATTAAAGTAGAACTTTAAAAAGAGACTTTTTTTTGCTTAACTTAAAACATACTTGCAAGTGATTCATTCGCTAAATTAAAAATTTACCAAATTTTTCATTATTTGATGTCTAAGAACAAGCCTATCAACTACAAAATCTTAGAATATTTCAAACAAAAAAACATGACACAAAAGTTGCATTAGAGACTCACAACAAAGAGCTTTACTTTGAATACAAAATTATTGCTATCGTTACTAGAAAGCAAAATATAACTACTTTTACCGCACAACTTCAATGTCATGATTAAATTAATCTTCATTGATTAAAAAACAAGTCTAATTATGAGACAATTCCTATAAATGCTTCAATAGAGACAACATTTGACCAATTTTTGAACCAATCTCAAAATGCAAGCTCCTCAAAAAGATTTGTAATGCTAGTTTTGAATACAAACAAACGTTGTTCAAAACACTCTCAAAACCTAGAAATCCTTGAACAACCCCAATGAGGATTTAAATACCAAAAATTGTTTGAAACTACAAGTGTCTAAATCTATTCTAGCACAGGAAATTCCTCCTCTTCATGACTAACTTCTTCATCAGTTTGCTCGCATCCTACAATGAGTGGTGTTGACTCCGTAAGAGGAATATCAATATCCACAGTATGTGGATCTTCATAAGGCTCAAGATCATCAGCAAACTACATTTCATCATCAAATCCAAAGGGAGACTAAGGTTCTGTAGACGCATCCACCACTCTTGGGTTTGCTGCCATGTTTTTCATTCCAACCTCTTGAAACTCGTCCGGTAATTCTTTCATTGCAGTGACTCGTTGTTGAATAAAACGAACTTGAACTGGATCTAGCTCAACAGCAACAACATTCCTTCCTTTTTTAAGAGCACTAATAGTGGTTGTTCCTACTAAGAAAAAAAGAATCAACATGGTAAAACTCACTTAAATGAGCAATATAAAATATGTAATAAGTTAAGGTTGCATGATTACCTGTCCCCGCAAAAAGATCCATGATCCACTCTCCTTTTAAAGATAGAAGCTCAATTAAATCCATCATCAAAAGTTGTGGTTTTTGATAAGGATTCATGATCTCATTTGAATCACCAGAAAGATCCCTAAGCTTTTGACACACGCCTGGTCTATTCAAAATATTATTTCTCATGAAAAAATATGATTTGTTAAATGAAACAACATTTAAGATTAGCAAACATGTATGTAGGGCAAACAAACGAGAAAGACAAAAAGTGAAAGAGAACAGATAGACATAGAGAGAAAGAGAGAGAGAGAGAGTGTTAACCTCCATGCAAGAATGGACCTAGATGTGTAAGCAAACATGAGATAGGAATGTAAGAGAGCTCCTCAGCGCACACCCTCAGCACACTAGAGAAAAAGAGGGAGATAGAGATGTATTCTAGAATACAACAGGTTGTTTTCCTCCAAAGATGTGTTTATAATTGAATTTCAACAAATGACTTTCTAGAGATGTGTATTCCAGAATACAACTCACAAGAAGCTTCTAAACACAATACACAGATATAAAAGAGAGAAGAAAGCACTAAGAGATGAATAGATCAAACCCAAAACAATTAGGACCCTTTTTATCATCAAAGTACTTATAGAACCTCTTTCTTGAACACAATTTGAGAAAAATTTACCCCCAAAATCTATCTTTTGCTACGTTGCTCTGATGGAGATTCTGACAGCTCCGTTGGCTTCAAAAGGGGGGTAAAACTCCAAGACACTTATTAAAATACTCGCGGGTCGCTCCTCCTCCGTTTTTTATGTTAAAACTACAGTTTGCTGTTTTTTTGTCACGCGCGCACGATGCAAACTCCAGAGCTTTTGCTTTATCCCAAAATCTATCTTTTGCTACGTTGCTCTAATGGAGATTCTGACCGCTTTGTTGGCTTCAAAAGGGGGGTAAAACCACAGGACACTTGGCTGAAATACTCTCGGGCTGCTCCTCCTCCGTTTTTTATGTTAAAACTATAGTTTGCTGTTTTTTAGTCATGCGCGCGTATGACGCGAACTCGAGAGCTTTTGCTTTCTTTGCATATCTTCTAAAATTAGATAAAAAGCAAATCTTTTTTGCATGAAGGTCTATTCTAATGGTTTACATTGAGTTTGGGTTACAGTAGAACACAGCTTGCCGAAGCCGTGTATTTTGGAATACAACTCAAGTGAAGAGAGAAGTTGTATTCCAGAATACAACTTGATGAAGCTGTGTATTCTGGAATACAACTCAAGTGTAAAAAAAGTTATATTCCAGAATATGGCTTATTGAAGCTCTGTATTCTATAATATAACTCAAGTGTAGAGAGAAGTTGTATTCCAGTATACAGCTTGCTGAAGCTGTGTATTCTGGAATACAACTCAAGTGCAGAAAGAAGTTGTATTCTAGAATATAGCTTATTGAAACTGTGTATTCTGGAATACAATCTCAAATATAGAGAAGTTGTATTCTAGAATATAACTTGTTGAAATTGTGTATTTTGGAATACAATCTCAAGTATAGAGAAAAAATATATTTTTGAATACAGCTTGTAAAAGCTTCATATTCTGGAATACAACAAGGTTGAGAGAAGTTGTATTCCAAAATACAACTTGTACAAGCAATGGATTCTGGAATACAACCTCAAAGTGCATAAGTGTTAAATTTTTAAAAATGTGACTTCAAGCTTTGTATTCTAGAATACAAACTACTTAATACACAAGAAACATGGCAACTTATTGATTTTTGTGTTGTATTCCAGAATACAACACAAGAATTATCTTTTTAAAAAATGAAGTCATTATAAAGCATAGTATTCTCATCTTCAAGCCTCACTAGTAGTGGGAATATTATACTTCAAGCTACTCTATCTCCTTGAGGGTGATTCTCTCCTGTTTTGGTGCTACTAAGAGTGTTTCTCAACACTTCCAAATGGCCACAAAGGATTCACCATCACCACGCTTCAAGGGGCATACATTTCACACATGGCAGACCAGGATCAAGCTTATGCTCATGAAAAAGTGGCTCTTCAACATTGTCAATGGGAAGGAGAAGAAACCAAGGAATGTTGCTGAAGCACTTGCATGGGAAGTTTGAGATGACAAAGCTCGTGCCATTATCACATTGGAGCTTGATGATACATATATTCATCATGTGGATGGATGTGAAACTTCCAAGGAAGTTTGGGACCAACTCATAACTCTATTTGGTGCTCACTCTAAAAGTTCAAAGTTTGGCTTGCTTATTGAAATTTTTAAGCTAGACATGAAGCCTCGCACATCTCTAACCTCACACTTGAACTACATGAAAGGTCTCCTAACATAACTTGCAGGGATAGATCTCAAGATGGATGAAGGCATCTCCATTGGTGTATTACTCAAGTCTTTACCTGAAGAATATGATCATGTAGTCACAACCTTGACTAACATGCCTACCTCAAAGCTTGTGGACATTGAAGCTTCTCTTCTTGAGGAAGAGAGAAAACTAAAGACCAAGCAAATGGAATCTTCATCATCTACTTTGCCTACTGAACATGCTCTTTATGCAAGATCTAACAAGAAAGGTAAATACAAATGCAACTCTCACAAGGACTACAACAACACTCTTGTTTGTGACTTTTGTCACAAGCCTAGCCATGAAGAGAAGATCTGTTTTGGTAAGAAGAAGATGCAACGAGCCTATCTCATGGAAGAGATGCAGCTGAATGAAGACCAAGAGGGAAACAAGGATGAAGACAAGGGCCCCTATCATCAGGCCCTATCTATGACCTTTTCTGAACATTTATTCTACAGTGCTATTGTAAGGCACTGCCCTATACACATGAGTTTCCTCTTCACTCATACATGCAGCCATGTCATTGTCACACTCTTCTAAAGTCATCCCATACCTCTTTTGTACACATGACTAAAGCCTCTGAGTTCACATTGGCATAACCTTGTATGGCATTGTCAGTCAGCAGACCACGCTCATGCATGTTATCACTGAGCAGCATTGGGTAGTTAATTAGGCTCATGAGAGTCAGTATGACCAACTGTATCATTGGGTGAATTCAATGTTTGAGGAGGGGTGTTAAAAATATGGCAAACGCGTCATTAGAAATGTTGTATGGGGCACATACCTTGTACATGCACTATGCACATAAACCACACAAATGTCATAGATATATGGGCAAATGTGTTCAAAGGTTATTGTCCATCATTACCATTATATGTAAAAGGGTCAATTGGTAGCTTAAAATCAGCCAAAAGAGGTCGTGGATTCATCAGTATAGGTGTGATTAGATCAATCAGCTTGAATCTAGGAAGGCAGGTCACTTTTAGGTCCATGAATAAAGGAGGGAAGGTGGAGATGATTTAGATCAAGGTTTAACACCTAATTGCAACTTAATATCATGTACTCTGGCCTATATAAGAGGCTCACATCTAATGGAATTGATCAAGCTTCTTCGCCTCCAATTATGCTGTCATTATGAGCATCATTAAGGTAATCATTTTTTATTAGTGTTTAATACTTGTGCTTAGCATCATTTCCAATCAATCATGTGTTTAATCACCATATTTGATCCTCCATAGCAAATTTCAACTAAGTATTCCAAACATTAAGGACTCTATTCATGCCACTTGATTGACTCAATTATGCTTTGAACTAATGAGATGTATATCTTTGCTTCATTTCCTACTCTTGTATTCTAAACTCATTAGCATGCCTCCTTTTTCTTCCTCGTGTGTTATATCCTAACAAGAATTTAACCAAAAGTTCACATGCCATAGTTGTGCTTCCACTCAGTTTAGAACTAGCCTCAAATTATTTATTTAAGGTTTCTATCTTTATCTTTATTTTTACTCTTTTACTATTGACTCTGATAATTATGTCACCAATCCTTTGCCGATTCTTGCACACTAAACTCTTTTTTGTAATGCTCTTTTAGCAATCCCATTATGTTTTTCTTCCATAAGTTAGCTAGTTAACTCTCAACAAATCAAATAGACGATAACAAAATAAATTTCTTGCATGCTTAAAGTCAAATAACTTCACCACTTTATGTTGCTCGGATACCATGCTCAAAAAGAATGGGGCACAAAAGTTATAATGCCTATTAAAATCGTAAAGATAAGAACATACTAATATGAAGAACTTTGAGGTCTATTATGAAGAATCAGCACAAGTTTAAACCTAATAAATGGCTATAGAGAATATTGATTATGAAAGTTAGAGATAATTGTATAATGAACTAGGGATATTTTCTCAATCTATAGATGGACTTCTAAGGACTCCAATCAACAATATGAAACTCCTTTATTTTCTCTCTTCTTACATCTACTCACTTTTATCAATATGTGTATAGTGGGTATTTATAGTCTTTTTATAGTAAGCTTTGTTGTGCTACATTAGGAATAAACTACAAGCCTAATATCTCACTATCCATAAATAACTCTAGACGATGTTTTGTGGATAGATCCATAGCATATTAGGCTAAAATTTTATAGACAAAAGTAACGCCAAAACTCTACTCAATTTATATATCCCTATTTATAGGCATGTAGCTTATCCCTATTGTGTGTCCGACAAAGCTTACTATAAAAAGACTATAAATACCCATTATATATATATATATATATATATATATATATATATATATATATATAATGTGAACTTGCACCATGGCGACCAAATGAAGGGTAAAAGTAGTAGGAATAACCCATGGTCATGTGTGAACACTACCCAAAGTATACACCCCAAAACATGATGTGCAACAAGTGTGGAAAAAAATAACATTGCGTAGGAAAATTACCACACATGTGAACAAGCCCAAATAATACGCTAATATGCATGAACAAGCCCACAATAAAACACGAGCCATGTGAACAATGGTATGTAGGAGAAGTGTGAAAAGGTTAAAAGGGAAAGAGGGTGTGAAAGGAGTGAAGTGTGAAAAGGAAATAATGAACCCTAACTTGAAGGATGTGAAAGGATAGGAGATGGGGAAAAGCTATTGCACAAGAGGAAAATTCACTTCACTTGCTGCTCCTGCACAGGACGACTTGTAGCTCTGCCTAGCTGAGAGCTCCAAGCTCTATGATGCCAAGCTACTCTCTGTGAGCTTTGTTGTTGCTTTTTTTTTTTTTTTTTTTGGAAATGCGCCTACGAAGGAGATGCACCAGGCTACTTGCTTACTCCGTGCTGAGCCTCTGGGAACTCTGCTCTTTTTTCCTTTTATGATTTGTGCTGCAAGCTATGAATCATAATGACTATGGCTGAGCCTTGATAAAGGTGGTGATGTTCTGTGTGCTTCCTGCCTAGTGATGGAGGAGATGGAACATTCTTTGATGTTGCTGGTGACAGCGCTGGCTGCCATCAGTCTCTTCCAGAACCAGCAGTCCATATGTGAATTTGATTTGCCTAGTGAATTTCTGATGTGCTAAGCCTTTAAGAGGCGATGATTCTTGTTCCACATATTGTACAAGGCCATGCATAAACACATATTGTACAAGGCATAAACACATATGCATAAACACACAAGGCATAAACACATATGCATAAACACATAGAGTTCTTTCTTTGTATGGTCCTGATTGCTAGGCATTCCCAAAACACATGTTTACCATCTTCAAGTGAAGACCTACACCTGGGACAAATGCCGGTACACTTGATAGAGTTGATCAAGGATGTAGCTCTTCTTCTTGTCCGGTTGGTCCTTTCACTTTATGAGGATATTATGGAAAAACTAAACTGTGACAAGAGTTGACATACACGTATCAAGACTATAGCACTTGCATCATCTTTGATGATGGATCCACCATCGTAGCATGGATAAGAGTAGCTTGTAGTAGGTGCTTTAGAGCAAGGAGTGTGGGCATACAAAGAGCAAGGAGCAATAGGAGTATGGATGCTTGGAGTGGGGCTTGAAGTGGCACTACAAGAGATCTATCCACCATTATCGATGTTTTAAAGAGACTTTTTTTTAGGTAGGGGATCTTAGGGGGCTCGATATATATATCAGTATAATCATCTCTATATGCATAAATATCTACTTTGGTATTTATGTCATTATTTACATCAAAATAATGTTGGTATTATTACAAAAATAGAAAGATAGAACTTCACTGCTTGCCTTAAAAATTGAATAATCCAATTAGTTTCATTATCATCAGACATGAAAGAGAGAAGTTCTAACTAGGATTCAAAGAGGCATAGAATATGTCTCTTCCAGGAATCATTTAAAAGAACTCTTGGCCACATGCGAACAGAACCTGGGAGGAGAATAATGTGTTTAGGCATGAAATGCATGCTCAACCAGTGTTAAAAAGACAGACGTCCACTTTGACAAAATGTGCTCATTCTTTGCCACTTGTGGGAACTACTTTTTATCTTAATTAGACTTGTGCACTTACAGAAGCCTTTTACGGGACATAAATGTGAAGCCTTTTATGGGACATAAATCTCTTCAATTTTCACATAACATGACTAAGTAAATATTATAATAAAGTAATAGAGTAAATTCATGATTGTTCATCTTGTACAAGATCCATAACTGCAAAGATATCAATTTTTAATGCTATCTCCTATATCTTCCAACATAGGATTAAAAGGTGACTCGTGATTACCATCCATAGAATATCTTAAGAATATACTAGATGTAGATTCAGTAGATGATGATGATGAGACATTATCTTCTTCTACTGAGGCATTATCTTTAGTAGATGATGATGATGAGGCATTATCTTCATCCAGATTTGCAACAATAGTGGCATCATGAGCATCTCTTTGATTTTCCTCCAAGTCATTATGGATAATATTTTCTTCTTTTTCCATTTGTTTCTAAACATCTTCATCTTTGAATATTTGTTTGCTTCAAGGTGTAACTTGTATTTTACATCCCACCAATTTGAGTTTGATGAATTTGGTTAGAAGATTACCTACTGTAATAACAATAAAAAAACTTTTGGTGTTATCTTTTTTTTACGTGTTCACATTGTTGTGGTAGCACAAATGTATCACAAAAATCTATTCATAATTTTGTTGAGTCTATAGCAAAGAATCCACTTTTATCTCTTCTCATTGCATTTGGACTATTGTATATTGCTTTGAACCATTTAACATAAAAAATGAACATATCAAAACATTTGAATTTGACTTTTATGATGTCTTGTAAGATTCCACAATAATCAAGATTGGACACAAGCAGATTTGTATCACTAGCACTTGCTCAACTCTCTTGATGAAGAAAGTTAGCCATTACTCTAAAATTAGAAGTTGTTCTTCTCTTATCTACGTGCTTCATGCGAAAGTGATGACCATGGGAGCATAAAGCTCCAAATTTATGATACTATAATATATATTTTAACAAAAAATAATCAACTATAATATAATAAAGTAAATCAAATGGATCATCTACATACTTCACATTACATGCCAATTGTGCATCCTTTTACATGCTCTATCTCTCACTCACACAAATTTTTTCACCGTTATTCCTTGCTTGCCTGAGGGTATCATCTAACCGTTTGAGTGGCAATCTCCCCAGCGGGTATGGAAGGTTCTTATATCTTCTCCTAAAATCTCTTCTAGCATTTGATCTTTTCACATGTGCATCTTTGTATCTACTATCAATCCACTTGTGGTGGGGGTGGTTAAAGTAAGAGTCCTCACTTTGGGATCGTGTTGTGCAGATGGGACACCCCAGTGGGTATGGAAGGTTCTTATATCTTCTCCTAAAATCTCTTCTGGCATTTGATCTTTCCACATGTGCATCTTTATATTTATCAATCCACTCATGGTGGGGGTGGTTGTAAAGTAAGGGTCCTCACTTTGGGATCATGTCGTGCAGATGGGACACCCTTGTGGGTGGTTGTATAGTAAGGGTCCTCATTTTGGGATCGTGTCATGTAGATGGGACACCCTTGAGGTAGCTTAATCAAGTTATACATCCAATCACAACATCCCAAGTGGCAGTCACTAGACGCTCGGGAGATAACTCGAGCAAGCTACCAAACTTTCCACCTAAGATAGTGGCGATGACCATGTAACTCGAACGAGTTACATGGTGGACATCCACAAGGCACCATGTACCTCGAGTTATATAGTGGGCATCCATGTATGGTTGATCGAGGTGGGAGGTGGATATTCATGTAACTTGGTTGAGTTACATGGTGAATATCCACTAGGTGCAATGTATATTGATCGAGTTACTTGGTGGACATCCCAACATGGAAATCGATCGAGTTACAAGTTGCATATATGGATATCTAATATGTAACTTGACCAAGTTACTTATATACACCATGGCATGGTCACCATCGAATCATATTTGGTTGCAATAATGTGTATGCCATTTGCTCAATTTTTTCAATGTGTCGTGGCCTTAGAGAGCCCCCTAAAAATTGGGCCTTTAGCTCGCATATTGCCATGAAATGTGCTCTGATGGGTGACCAAACTTTGTAAGAGTAAGGGTGGGGTCCACATATACACTTTTGTAAAGTTTGGTCACCATCGGAGCACATTTGCTTGCAATGTGCATGCCATTTGCCTGGTTTTTAATATGTCATGGCCTTAGAGAGCCCCCCTCGAAATCGGGCCTTTGGCTTGCACATTGCAACGAAATGCACTTCGATGGTGAGAGAAAACTTTACAAGAGTGAGGGTGGAATCCACATATACATGCTTGCAAAGTTTGATCACATTTGGTTGCAATGCACGTTGCCTAGTTTTCATTGTGTCCTAGCCTTATAGAGCCCCCTTAAAATTGGGCCCTTGGCTTGCACTTGCAGCCAAATGTGAAGTTTGGTCACCGTCGGAGCACATTTGGTTACAATATGCATGCCATTTGCTCGCTTTTTAATGTGTCGTGACTTTAAAGAACCCCCTCAAAATTGGGCCTTTGGCTCGCACATTGTGACCAAACATGCTTCGATAGTGACCAAACTTTTCAAGAGTGGAGGGTGAGGTCCACATATAATTTTTGTAAAGTTTTGTCACCATTAGAACACATTTGGTTATAATGTACGTGTCGTTTGCTCGATTTTCAATGTGTCATTGGTGACCTTATTAAGGTAGAATCTTACTTCAATTTAATGGTTTCTTGTAAATCTTAACATTCTTGTGCTAGTCTTGATGAGATTAGACTACAATCATCACATACAACGTACACCATGTAAAGTAAGACTTAAATGTGGCTTAAAAACAAGATTACACTTGACTAAGCTTTAATAGTGGGAACAACAAGATTGCAAGGTCTTAAATGGTAAGCTATCAAGGCCAACAACAAAGATCTTGCTGGGAATCGAACCCAAACCGCTAGCAAGCTAGTGTGCACCTTAACCCACAAGACCTCAGGAAAGACACTCATTGGTTAACTTGCAATCCACAAGGGTGTGCAACAAGCTTAAGAGTAAGGGGATTAGTCCTCTACACTTACAAATCAAGAAAGCAATGTCTGATCTACTCAAGAATGCCAAGGTTATAAGGGATTTGTTAGGTAGGTTGCAATCCAAAGTAAAGCAATTGAAAAGCATACAAGCAGTATAGTAAATTATGGTAAAAAGATACAAGGGGTCAACTGATAAAAGACTCCTAACTTAGACTGAAGCAGCCTATAATATATCAGAGAAGATGCAAGCCTGAGTGCAAGAATTCAGCCAAAGCATGCAAGAAGATTGATTGACGAAAACACTTACTAAATAATAACAGTGAGTACTTGAGCTTGTGTGACAAGGTTGCTTTCTGCATACACATTATTGCATATCAAGGCACGTTTGCTTTTCAAGACTACCCCATTTTGAATCTTCGAGATCAATTCAAAGGCTCATTCAATTTCATTAACAGCTATACGAAGTACCTGTAGAAGGCCGGAAAATCAATTGGTTGAAATTAGAGTCTAGTTTAATGCTTATTGTCAGCCCAAACTATGCTTTTGAGCTTCTCTCTGGTGTTGAGAGGAGTGTAAAATTTGAGTCATTTGTTTTGAAAAATAGGTATCATTGGCATCATCAATGGAATGGATGTCCAAGAGTGGGATCCATCTTCAGACAAGTGCCTGGAAAGTAAAGTATGATGCTACAACTATTCTAGAGGCAAAGCCATCCCTGAAGTAAGCTCTCCATGCTAAAGCTTACTAGTAAACCATGATGTTCTAGTGATTGGTTTTATTGGAAGACTGGAAGAACAGAAAGGTTTAGACATCCTTGATGAATCAATTGTAGATATTCTTAAACATGATGTATAGCTGATTATCCTGGGCACATGCTAGAAGAACCTAGAGAAATAGTAGGAGGAACTAGAAGTAAAATTCCCCGACAAAACCTTCAACACTGTGGTTGGAGAGAATAATCTTTTTCACTAGTGCTCCCAAAGAGTATTACCCACATTTTTAAATATGTGCATTGGGTCTAAGAGATGGTTAATTAGTAAAAGTTATTCCAATATGAAGCTGGTGAAACATGGAGAATCTTTTCATCCCATCTACTACCAAATTTCTATTCACTCTCCATGATTCAAACCAATAGCTACCTGTTGGTGTTTGGTCAGGACCCAAGGTCAGGACCCGGCACTTTCATGGTTCCATACCACCTAGTCGGCTTCCAGGGGAGCGGCACCCACCAATGTAATAAGCCAACGCTAGGACATTGAGCTACCATCTGCCTAAGTGCGGGGAGATTGAGCTACCATCTGCCTAAGTGCGGGGAGATTGAGCATGGATGCCAGCAGGTTAGTTCCTATGGCTATCTAGATTCCAGACTAACTTCCACATCTAGACAGGAATGACTTAACACAAGATTGAACATTAAATAGACATAGATAAATAGATAGAAAACAACAGTAAGATAAGGTCCAATCCATCTTTAAGTATTACAGCACAATGCCTTAGAAGAACTCTGCCATGAACTGCTCACTCAACTCTCCTATACCCCTATTTGGTATTGTTCCTCTCTATAAGACAGTATTGCACCTCTTCCTACAGTCTCAATCGGGTAGGCTAGATCCACTCTCACTCTTCTATCCCCTTATCCAACTAATCCGCTTTTTCCATTTCAACCACGGGTACTACCATCGGGTAGGCTAGATCCACTCTCACTCTTCTATCCCCTTTTTCCATTACAACCACGGGTACTACCAATCTCAATCGGGTAGGCTAGATCCACTCTCACTCTTCTATCCCCTTATCCAACTAATCCCCTTTTTCCATTACAACCATGGGTACTACCAATCTCAATCGGGTAGGCTAGATCCACTCTCACTCTTCTATCCCCTTATCCAATTAATCCCCTTTTTCCATTACAACCACGGGTACTACCCGTTCATTAAGAAGCTATTACAAGTTTGTTACAAAACAAGAAGGCCCGGTTTGTTGCACAACGATCAGTCCAACAGTGGTCTAGGTGGCAGCCAAATGGGCTGGTTGGCTGCCAACACCTGGCGATCACGGTGGATGCTAAACTTGACGGGGTGATCGTGGACATATCGTGGCTTGTAAGCCTTCTTCCTGTCGCTCACCCAAGCATTCCCCATACCAGTCCTTTCGTCGGCCCTCCGGAACTGCACATCGATGGGCTATGCCTCCGGATGCCTTGCCCTTGCCCTGTGCATTGCTTCCACTACCATGCCTGCTGTGCGAAGGCATGAGACTCTGTTTACTTAGGGGTGATGAGGTATTATTCAAATATAGTCTGCTCCAATTTTTGAGGACTTCTTTTCCCACCATGACTCCATTTCCACCCATAGGGCGGTGTTTTCGTAGGTTCAAGATTTAGCATCTCCCTTTTCCTTTCTACTGGTTGACTCCATTAGGGAGGGGCTTTAGCAAGGTCGCTCTTTGAATGAACTGTTGCCTCCTCACCTGGATCTGTGAGTCATAAGAGACCGCTACTTCCACGTACCACTTTGGATCTGAGGGAGGGGCTTCTTCCTTGTCTTGATGCACTTGCTGATGCACCTACTTGAGAGCTCCCTTGGCCTTGTCTTTCTGTCTTTGACTCTTCCAACTGGTTCATAAACTTTACAATATCCTCCCAATTGGAAGGTCTCATGGCGCTTGCCTGTTGGGCTGACTGATTTAAAGTATGCATGCATTTAAGGGTAGTGCCCTTCTAGACTCCCATGCTCTTTTAGCCCAATTCCTCCCGGACCCTTCTCTGTAGATCTTCTTTCGCATTCTTTTCCCTTTTTTCCCAGCCTTAGAAGTCTTGTATTATCTTATCTTTGGCCCTAACTTCCTCGACGTGCACCCTCGTCATAGCATCCATATGCTCCTACTTCTTTCGCGCCTCTACTACGCGCCCTTCTCATGGTGTCCAGTTGCTCTTGTCTCCGGAGGTCAACATGGGCTATTGTCAAAGAAACATTTAGCTCATTGATTGACAATCATTTTTCCTCGTCTTCCTCTTGTACTCCTTTGCAGGGCTTGCAACCTCTACCTCATTGATTGACAATCATTTTTCCTCGTCTTCCTCTTGTACTCCTTGCAGGGCTTGCAACCTCTACCTCCTTCTTGAGGTTCTTTATTGTCAACCTGTCCTGCCTCTGTTGCTCTTTGAACTCCTCCACCAAGGCTTCCAGCTCTTTGATCTATGCCCTAAACCCAATTTGTGATTCTCCTACTCCTTGAGCTTCTTTGTTGCTTCCCACGCATGCTCTTTTAGCTCATTGCCGAGGATTAGGTCCATTGATGACCCTTTGTATATGGAAATCTCCTTCCCCTTCTGTATGTTGGCGGTGGTTGGCTTCTTTCCGTCTCCTTTCAGGAGTGTGAATCTCCTTTTCCAAACCTCTAGTTTGTTTTTTAGCTGCTCGTTTTCCTACTGCACTGGCTCCAACCTCCTTGCCCTCTTGGTTGGGCGCTCTTGCTTCCAAGGCTCTTGCCGGTTCCGATCCTATTAGCTGGGGTCTGGGTTTGACTGTCTGGATCCTCCTTTCAGATTTTTTTCTTATGAATGGTAGGGTACCATCTTTCCTGCAAGACGGTGCCGAGGCTTGCATTACCATTGTCAATTTCTTTAAATATTCCCCCCACGCGTCCTTTAGATCCTCGATGCCATGTCCTTCCCACTGCTCCATATTTTCGACTTCAAGCTCATAAACCTACGAAAATTCATCGACATCCAGGACAGCCAACCTGGCCTCTACCTTGACCAGATCAATTCTATCTCTATCCGCCCTGGCTTGCACTTCCTTGATAATCTTAATGTGCTCCTCTCTAATTAGGGCGACCTGGCCTTCTGTTGTGTCCTGGCTTTCCCTAGCCATGTCCATATCTTCTTGTAGTTACATGTCTTCCTACTCCTTCTGTGCCATGGCCTCCCTTATCTTTCCCATTTCTTCCTTGAGCTCCTCATTGGCCTTTTGGAGATCCCTAATCTGGCTCTGCACCTCTCATAGGCAGTTTGCCTCCATTCTCCTCCGGCGCGCAACTCCTCTTGTAGGGGTTACTACTTGCTTTTCACCATCAGGATGATTGCATCCTTTTCTTTTATTTTTGCCTGCAATTTTGTCATCTCTTTTAGGCCATCAGCCATGCATCGCTGTAAGTAGTGTAGAGCTTCCTACATCCAGTGTGCGTAAATGGTTTCTGGAAAGTTCACAGCATTGGTGGGCAGGGAGATCAAATTACACTTGCTCTAGCCTGAAATCTTGTGCTTGTGGCTTCTTCCTGTTGTTGTTGCTCCAACTGGTGTGATAGAATGGACTTGCCAATGTCAGCCAAGTCCTCCTTGAGTTGTTTGCTGCATTTTACCTTAGCTGCCCTGCTGCTTCCATCCTTGGTGGTTCTGCCTTTCTTACTGGTCTTCTTTTCTCCAAACTTGGAGATCCTCTTTTTCCCCGAGGCCCTTTGTTCTTTTCCTTGTGTGAAACCTGCCTATTCGTGGGGATTTTCCACTACATCCTCCTTGGGCCTTGCATCTGCTTTTCGTTTTGCCTCTTCTTTTTGGCCCTCTTCCTTCTCTTTTCCAGCTCCTAATTGTGCATTGAATAGGGCTGTCAGGTATGGGCCAATATTTGTTCTTGTGTTTGGGCGGTTGATCCTTCAAGTTATTCTAGAGTACCTCAGCCCAAGCCACCTTTGTTCCTTCCTCCCCCCCTTTAATCATTTCATAGGCCTTTCTTAACATGCAATATGGCTTGTGGTGGGGCTGAGATTGATCATCTCCACCACGAAGCACATATGCTTTTGTCGATCTTTGTATGTTGTTCCCGTGATCTTGAATTCTTTTTCCTTGCCTTCCAGTGGGCCAAACTCCTTTATCAAATCATCCTCATCTGCTGCCTTAACCTAAGCCCCCCCCCCTCAGTCTGCAGTTTGAATACCTTAAGCACATAAAGAGGATTGAATACCCTTTTCTCACCTGATGGGAGCGTAATGATATTCGATTTATGTAATTGCTCTAGCTACTCCGCGGCCTTGAAGTTGTGTTGAAGCTCCTCCTAGGGCAACTCTGCAAACTCCTTTTCTCACTTGATGGGAGCGTAATGATATTCGATTTATGTAATTGCTCTAGCTACTCCACGGCCTTGAAGTTGTGTTGAAGCTCCTCCTAGGGCAACTCTGCAAACTCCTTTAGCCCCATCTTCTCTAGCCACTGGGCATGTTTTCTCTTTTATTTTCTCTAGGATTATGTCTTACTTTCTGATCCAAACTGGACTCGGACTCTTCACCTTGGGCATCTTCCAGATCATGTCTAGATGCTTCTGCTTGTTGGACATTCTCCAAGTATGGATCTGGGTCTGGACACACTTTTGCTTGTTGGACATTCTCCAGTTCTAAATTTGGAATTGGACACACTTTCCTTAGGCTCTCCAGATCTGGATCTGGATCTAGACACACTTTTCCTTCAGGACATGCTTGTCTTACTAGTTCAGGCTTTCTCCATTGAGACCTTCCAGCTTAAATGTTCCTGTCCCCATTTTCTGGCAATTCTGAATGTGCCCGTCCATCTCATTTTCAATTTTCTTGAGTGGGGTCCCATTCTTGATGAGAAAAGTAAGATTGCAAGATCTTGAATTTCAATTTCCTGTCCACCTGTAGCCTTTTTTGCACGATCTCAGCTATCCATGCACTATATGCAGTCTCCTTTCATCCAGCTTAAGGAGTTGTTCGATCCTATGCACCTTTGCTTCTTTCGGAGAGAGCCTTTCTGCTCAGCTATCCTGAGGCTTTGTGTTAGGAACTCCATGGGCACCATTGCCTCCAGTCAATACACCATGCTAAAAGGTGTAAGTCCTATTGCATTCTTATACGCTGTCCGGAATGCCCACAATGCTGAGTGCAGTTTTGTGTCATACCAGTCCGGTCCTATTCTCATTCACTGTCTTGACCAATATTCCCTTCAGGATTATATTTGTGGATTCTGCTTGCCCATTTGCCTGTGGGTAGTAAACTATTGACTTCTTATGTATTATCATGGGCTGCTCTTTTAGTTTCATGATCACTTCATTTAAAAAGTGGGTCCCTTGGTCCTGACTATCTCTATTGGGCATCCAAATCTGTCATTATAGTTTCATAGAGAAACTTTGCTAACTACTGACAATGCGTTACAGACTTTCAGGGCCTTGGCCTCTACCCATTTGGTGCAGTAATCCGTGGCCCCACCAGAATGTATTTGTTTCCTGTTCTCTGAGCTATTGGCTTGAATGGGCCAACAAAGTCTAAACCCCACTTATGGAAAGGCTCTAGGGACAATACTGGGGTGTGTGGCATTCTATTTGCATTGTTCGGATACCCTAGCCTTTGGCACATTTCTCACTCCTTTGCAAACTTGTGCGCATCCTTCAATGTTGTTGGCCACCACAATCCTCTGTCTGGAACACCTTCCGCCCCATGACTTCTCTAGAAAAGTGCCCTCTGCTTATTTCTTGGTGTGCTTCTGCCAGCACATCCTATTGCTCCTGTTCGAGGATGCATCTTGTCAATATCTGATTAATGCCCATCTTGTAGAGCTGTCCAACTACCACCATGAATGACTTGCTCCGGAGAGTCAGCTTCTTTCTTTGATCTCTAGACATATACTCTGAAAAGGACAAGTTAGACAAGAATTGCAGCATTTCATCATACCAACTCGATTTTTCTCCATCTATGAAGAAGAGCTGCGCATCGAGGAAATCATCCTGCACCCCCTCTGGTTCTTCTCCTGACTCCAGTCTTGAGATAGGAAGTCTGCTACTGCATGCTTGTTCCCAGGGATGTGCCTTATGTTAAACTTGAACTCTTGTATAACAAAAGCATCCATGTGGCCAATTTTCCTGCCAGGTCTAGTTTGTTTATTAGGTACAAGAGTGCTTTGTGATTATAGAGTAGATCATTCCTAGTGACTCTTTTTCTGTAGCAGAGTAGTTCTTCTCCGGTCTGGATAGCCTCCTGCTTGCATAGTAAACTGGTATGTACCAACCTTCTTGTGCTTCCTACATCAGAGCACTACCAATGAGACAAAATTAGAGGCATCAACAAATACATGAAATACCAAGGCTGGAGAATGGGTGTTGCCGATAGTATTCATTTGAGATTCTGGAATGCCCCTTGACAAGATCTGAACCAGACATATTCTACATCTTTCACTGTCGGATTGTGCAAAGGGCACTGCCACATTTTCCAAGAACCTCATGAATCTGCTATGCCACTTGATTAGCCCTAGGAATCTTGCAAGTTGTTTGGTGTTCTTGGGTGGTTTTGCAGCTTTACAATGATTGTGATATGTTGGTCGAATCCACAGCTAGCCCTTCTAGAGATATTATATGCCCTAAGAGGGATCCACATGCTACAACAAAGGCACACTTGGTGTCGGTGTGTGGTCAGGACCTGGCACTTACGTGGTTCGAGACCACCTAGTCAGCTCCAGAGGAGACACGACTACAGCTATACCCAATGCGATAAGCCAATGCGCAAATGTTGAGCTACCGTCTGCCTAGGTGCAGGGAGATCAAGCATGAATGCAAGCAACTTAGTTCCTATGGCTATCCAGATACCAAACGACCTATCACATCCAGACAAGAATAACTTAACACAAGATTGAAAACAACACAGATAGAGATGAGTAGATAGAAAACAACAATGAGACGAGACACAATTCATTCCTCAATATTTACAATACAATGCCTTAAAATTACTATGACCATGAGCTGCTCTATTAACTCTCCTAGATCCCTATTCGGTCCTATTCCTCTCCTCAGAGCCTACGTAAACTCGACATGTATCTCTATCCAGACGGTGATGCACACCTTTTATAGTCTCAACTGGTTGCCTCATGCTCACTCCTATATCCCCTTATCTGAATAATCCCCCTCTTTCCATTACAACCACGGGTACTACCCATTCATTGAAGTTGTTACAAGTTTGTTATAAAACAAGAAGACCCGATTGTTGCACACACAACGGTTAGTCTAGCAGCAATCTGGGCAGTGGCCAAACGGGTTGGTTGGCTACCAACACACTTGGCAATCACGATGGACGCTATACCAACAACGAAGCCCACAGTTGGCGGTTTGAAAAAAATTGTTCCTGAATTGCAACTTGGTTAGATCCTCCCATCCGGATTCCTTACGGCCTATTCCAGCCGCCTTCTTGTAGTAGTAACTCCTCTGTGGCAATGCCCCTTTTACCGAAGCGTGCCCAATGCCAGTCCTTCCATCAGCTTTTTGGAACTACACTTCAATGATGGGGCCTTGCGTCCGGATGCCTCGCCCTTGCCCTGTGCATTACTTCCACTGCCATTGCAGGTGCGAGTCTTTGTCTTCTTAAGGGTGATGAGGTCTTCTTTGAACACTGTCTGTTCTGGTTCCTTGGGCCATTTCTGGCCACCTCGACCCCATTTCCACTCATAAGGTGGTGTTCCTGTTGTAGGCTCAGGCTTTGGCATCTCTTTTTGCATGTCTACTGGTTGACTCCGTTGTGGCGAGGGGCTTTAGTAGTGTCGCTCTTTGAATGAGTTGTTGCTACCTCACCTAGATTTGCGAGTCATAATAGACCACTGCTTCTGTGTACCGCTCTAGATCCAAGGGAGGGGCTTCTTCCTTGTCTTGTTGCACCTTCCTATGAGTTGCCCTCTGCCCTTGCCTGCCAACCTTTGACCCTTTCAACTGGTTTATGAATTTCACAATCTCCTCCCAGTTAGAAGGCCTTAGGGTGCCTACCTGTTAGGTTGTCTAGATTAAAGTCTGCATGCAATTTAGGGTAGTGCCCTTCTAGATGCCCATGCTTTGTTGTTTGAGCTCTTCCTAGACCCTCTTCTGCAACTCTCCCTTATCCCTCTTTTCCCTTTTGGCCCATCCTTGAAAGTCTTCTATCATCTTCTCCTTGGCCCTGATTTCATCGGCATGCCCCTTCCTCATGGCATCCAATTGATTTGTCTTTTCCGGAGGTCTGCATGTGCTATCGCGCGAGTGATGTTCAGCTCGTTGTTGATGATCATTCTTTCTCCTTTTTCACTTGTATTCTTGGCAGGGGTTGTAGATTCTACCTCCTTCTTGAGGGTCTTCTGGATCCTCCTCCCTCTTGCCCTTGAATTTAGGATACTGAGAGACATCTTTCCCACGACTGTTGGTTCTTATCCTTCTTGAGCTTCCTGCCTCCTATTTGGTGGCTCCTAGTGATCTCCTTCTTGATTTCTCAATGGTTCCTAAATTTATCTTTCCTGCTGCTGGCGTGGAATCCCTTCTATGAGTCTTCTTGGATGATGCAGTTGTCCTTCCTGTTTTGTAGCTTTGGCCTATCTGAGGCGGTGCCGCGTTGCTCTATTTGAGCTACCTTCATTCTCCATGCATACTCCATTTTACCTCGACTCTCTCTTGAACATTCCTACCACCAGTGTGTGGGCACTCCCTTTCCCAATTTATTTCAATTAGCTTCACTTTCCTAAACTGTGTGCAAGATTGTCCTAGAACTAACCTCTATTTTCCTACTCCCCTACCTCTGGTGTACATGTTCTCCAGCAGGATCGCTAAAAGTGTCGGTGTCTAAGTGCGGAGAGATTGAGTGGGTTAGTTCCTATGGCTATCCAAAGGCTATCCAAATTCCATATAGACTTCCACTTGCTGAGACAGGAATGACTTAACACAAGATTAAACATTAAATAGACAGAGATGAATAGATAGAAAGCAACAGTGAGACAAGGTCCAATCCATTAAGGGATATTGTTTGACAATTTTAAACAAATTTAAAGGATCGGGGAACAATAAATTAAGGTTTAATTATTGTAAACGGTATACTCTCAAAATGCTTGAATATTTGAAATAAAAATATAAACAAAGGGAGTATAGTAAATACTTAGCTTAGATATCGTGTCAGTTGGCCGAAAAAATATGATACACAACTAGACAGTATAATTGAAATTATATTTATATATATATTTACAATACTTATCTCTACAAAGCTTGTCAGCTTGAGCTACAAAATAGTTGATTGGACAACACAAAATATGCATGCAATAATTTAATTAATTTACAATTGGTAAAGAGTAATTGTAACAAAGACTTAATTCATGATTTGTGGGAGTAGATCCGGAAAAGGAAAATAAATTTTTAAAAATAATTAGTAGAATTCTCATGGTGACGAAGCAAAGTTTCCCATAATTGCTCCAATGAACTGGCTATCTGAAAATAATTCTTCAAAGGGATTGTTAAAAAATATATATGCACTTTTAAAAGCTTTAATGATTAAACTTTAATGTATAAGCTTTGGCTTTGGCTTAATGATTAAACTTTAATGTATAAGCTTTGGCTTTTAAAAGGAAAAAAAAAGCTTAATGAAACAGTGTAGCGTAGAAGGAGAGAGAGAGAGAGAAAAAACTACCACCGTTCATGAGAAAGAGATGATGGATTGCAGGCTTTTGAGAAGGGAGAAATGGGTTTAGGGGTTTTAGGAGGTCACCGATGCATCCATTTTTTGCCCGATTTGAGGAAGAGAAAAGGGAGAGAGAAAATGTAACCAGGCTGTATACTGTCGCTGTCGCCGAGAGGTGGAGCTATATATATATATATATATGTATGTATGTATGTATGTATGTATGTATGTATGTATGTATGTATATATATAAATAAAAGCTTGGATTTTAAACCAAAGTTTAATAAATTTCTAAGGGCTTTAAACATCTTAACTGGCTGCAAGAAGAGACCGCGCTGTCTTTTTTTAATGCAAAGAAATTTATATTAAGTATCAAAATAGATACAGCACCCTAAGGTGAACACTGGAGCTTATGGACTTTCCTAAGCAGTAGATCCACAGTAGCTTTTATCTTCCCTCTCTCACTAGTACTTGCTAGTACAAGACCTTCTACCACTAGATTCCTTACTCTCCCTATGGAGCTATAGTCACCGCTTGATCCCCTATGCTGTTGGGCTTGTCTTGCTGATTTAGCCGCCCCTTCATGCCACAATTGCAAGGCCCAAACATTTTAAAAAATTAAATACAAGCTTAATCAAACATTTTTCTCCAATTCAATTGAAATGAATTTTTACGCTTATTAATTTGAAGAAGTGAAGAAAAAGCTTGAACCCTTGATTATAGAAATCATGTCCTGGCCACTATCCTGAATTCTGAAAGTAGGAGAATGCTTCTCATGCCTTGATCTTCACATCCTTAAAGAAGGATCTCCAAACCATATTCAAATTCTCAAAACCACTTTTGTGAAACTAAGGGTGGTTCCATCAGTTGTGGTTTTGGAAGAAGAGGTGACATCAATTTCTAGCCTTTGATTCTAATGTTCATCCAATGGTCTATATAAGTTCCATAACCATTCAAATCTTTAGCCCAAAGGTCTTCTAACATTTCTCCCTTTTACCCTTTGGTTTCTTGTGAGCTTGACCTTCTTCAAGAATGTAAACCAACCCATGCTCTCATACCACTTCACCAAACCAACCCATGCTCTCATACCACTTCACCTGACCCCCTTTGGTTTCTTGTGAGCTTGACCTTCTTCAAGAATGTAAACCAACCCATGCTCTCATACCACTTCACCAAACCAACCCATGCTCTCATACCACTTCACCTGACCCCCTTTTTTTTTTGAAGCCGTTTCAAAAATTGGCTGCTTATATTAAGAGGTTAGAAAGAGACAGGTTACAACATGTTGAGAACTCTAATGAGACCACTGTCCATCCACATGACATACAGTTCCGTAGGCCCTGAGCTTGCCTTTGACTTTATTGAGAAGTTTCTCTAGCTGTGAAACCAGCTTTTCCCTCTTTTCTTGAGTGTGACTTTCAAAAGGCATAGAGTGCTTTGATGAGCAACACATCCTTGGAGATGATGGCCTCTCTCATCTTCCACAGTTCCTGAATTTGCTGTGTTATCTGATCCACTTGCTTTCCTTTAGCTTTTTCCTGCAACATCCGATGAAGCTTGGTGTCCAAGTCAAGTTCTCTTTCGGCTTGAAATTGTTAGTATGCATAATGGAATCAAGTCTATTTAACCACAAGCACCATAACATTTCAGTTCTCAGGACAGCCCATAGTTCCAAGGTGCACCCGATGCCTTCTCCAAGTAACAAGTTTTTCCAGCCAAGGGTGTAGCCATTCCATAGCTGAATGCACTTGGCCAATGACTCAAAACATTTCTTTGTAATAGGGCAGTGCATGAAAATGTGCAGGTCATCCTCCACACCTCCTTGCATCTGTGGCACTTCCCATCCCCTATGTTAAGTCTGAAGGCTTTAAGCTAGGTCCAAATAGCTTTGAACATGACCAACCAAGCTAGGCACGCTTTTTTTGGTTCCACATACTTGTTCCATAGCTTATCAAACAGAAAATACCATTGCGATTTGTCCAGAAGGATTCCCCATCTCTTGTTTAGAGTATAATGGATAGGATCAGTCCTATGTTTGGGGGGAATTGGGAGAAGTCCTTTTTGATTCTTCCATTGGAAAGCTTTGTGTGCTGGCATATCTTTAATCGAAAGCAGTCAGGTGTCCGCTTGGTGCCATAATCTGATTCTTACCCCAATAAGGTCTAATTCTGCATATGAGACATTATAATCTCTGATCAGATCAGCTCTGGACATCCAAGAATTGATGTCTCTGTCCCAAATATACCACCAACAGTAGATTCCTTTCCTGTGCATTCTCAAAGTCGCTTCAGCTTGGGCATTATCAATTGGGGGGAGGGGAATGCTTGGCCACCAGATAGAGTCTCTCCCATGTACACCCCATGTGTAACTAGGCTTCTTAGACATGATAAGGTCAGTCTTGATAGCATTCCAAGCTGACCAAAGCGAATGGACCAATTGGCTGCCAACCGGTTTCACCAAGTATTTGCTAGCCATAATTGTGAGCAGGAGGAGCCTCTTCCACTTGGGGAATTGTTTGAGATGGAATTGTTCCAGATTTCTAGTGATCAACCAGGCCCAGTCTTCAGAAGGGTAGAGAAAGCTTCTCAGCACCCACTTGGTAGCCATTCTATTAGCCAGATTGGACACGTCTTTGATTCCAAGGCCCCCTTTACCTGTTTCCAGGCAGCACCATTCCCACCTGACTTTAGGGATTTTCCTAATCCAGGGGTCCCCTCCCCATAGATAGTCCTTGCATAACCTTATGAACTGCAATAGATCAGAGTCTGGCGATCTCCAGCAGCTAAGAAAGTAGATGATAGAAGGGATAATGAAGTTGATTACCATCTTTCTATCCCCCAGGCTTAGATGCATTTTCTGCCATCTCGTAAGTTTCTCTTCCACCTTGGTTAGCACCCACATCCATCTTTGCTTAAGGGTGACCTTGAATCCCATGGGAATGCCCAATAATCTGAAAATTACTCCCTCTTCCAAGACTTTACAGCTAGCTTGAATCAGCCAGCCAGGAGGCTTGTCAACAAGGGTCCTCATACCTGTTTTTTTATGGTTAATGACTGAGCCATAATCCCTGCAGTAAATGTCCAAGCACTCCCAAAAGCACTTAATGCTGAGCTCAGTATTGGCAACCATGGCATTAGTATCATCAGCAAACATTTGGGTGCATAGCTATTTATTGTTGGGAAGAGAGATACCATTCATGTCCCCTTTGTCCATCCTATCTTTAATCAGCGAGTTCTTCAGACCATCTGCAGCAATAGCGTAGAGGAGGGGTGCTAGAGGGCAGCCTTGTTTGATAGATTTGGTCAGGGAGAAAGCGTCAGAGAGCACACCATTGACGTTCACCCTAGCCGTGGCATTCCCAAAAAGAGTACTCACCATATGGATGAAGTGCTGACCTGCCCCCATGTGTTTAAGGGATTCTAGAACATAATGCCAACCGAGCCTATCATAGGCTTTATCAAAGTCAATTTTGAAGAAGATGTAGTCCTGTTCCGATTCTTCTGCATACTCCATACCCTCCCACAATGTGATAATGGCATCTAGAATGTACCTTCCTTTGATGAAGCCCTTCTGCTCCTGTCTGATCCAATTCTTTAGATGACTAGACAGTCTCAACGCTAGGGCCTTGGCAAATATTTTGTAGGCACAGTTTAACATGGTAATCGGTCTCCAATTGCTCAAGTCATTCTTCTCCCCTTTCTTATAAGTTTTATCCACCCTTCATTGATCGGGCGAGGCAACGCCCCAAAAGAGACAGCCTCCTGCCACACCGCTAGAGTAAGGGAGACAACAAGAGATCCTTGAACGTCTTGTAGAATTCAGCGGGCATGCCATCTATCCCTGGGCTTTTCCTCACCTTTAGGCAATCTATGGCCTTGCCAATCTCTTCTTTGGAGATATTGTTTTCTAGCTCTTTAGCAAGTGTGTCAGGTATGGTTGGCTTCCTGGCCTGCCCAATGAGAGCAATGCATTTGATTTGGTCATTGGTCACTCCTCCCCCTTTACTAAATATGTTGTTAAAGTGCTGGAAGACTATTGATCTATTCCCTTCCTCAGAAGCGATATCCAGATAGTTAGGATCATGCAATGTAGGGATTGTATCCTTACATTGTTTGACTTTTAGCATTTTGAGCATCTCAGGAGTGGGAAGGTCAGCTTTCCCAACCCACCAATCTCTAAAGAACAGAAGGGCCTACTTCTGGGTTACCTCCTCTTCTCTCCTAATTTCTGCCCTAGTACTACCAAGAACAGCTTCTTGGATAGCCACATCTTCCTTATTAGCTGCCATTTCCAGTTCCTTATTGGCTGCCATTTCCAGTTCTTTTAGTTTCAGATATAGCAGATCTCTTCTGTTTTTCCTGATTCTGGTTACCTCTTTCCTAAGCAAATCAAAAGAGATTGGGTAGATTTGATGGCCAGACACCAAACCCTCGCCGGGGTAATGCCACAACCGAAGAATTCAATCCAGATTCTTTTGACTTCCTCCTGAATAATAGGCATTTTGAACAGGGCAGGATCCGTGTGGAACCATTGATTAGAGACCTTTTTGTCATGGTTGTCCAACACTAATAATATCACGGGGGGGTAATAATCTGAGAGGCAAGTAGAGATGTCAGTTCTACATTCACATCTGATGTAGGAGTTACCGAGGGTTTTGCTAATGTATCCTCTGTCCAGTCTTGCTTTCCTGGTCAATTCCCCATGGGCATAGTTCTGCCACGTGAAGTCTCCCATATTCCCTACTACGTCACATAGCTCAAAGTGATCAGCAGTGCGCTGCTAGGCTAGGAGCTCTGCCCCTTTAATGACCTGTCCCAGCCCTCTTAATCTGTCATTTTTGGATTCTACCATATTATTGAAGTCTCCCATTAGAATGATAGGATCAGGGATGCTTCTCAGGGTACCCCAGGTTCTGATTCTGATCGCCTGAGGACCTCCAGCATAAATCCCAATGAAGGAGAAGGTTGTCATTTCAAAAGCAGCCCATTGATCAAACGTATTAATCCTCACGCCTTTCAGTTCATTCAGATGGTCCACATGCATACCCACAGCCACTCCTCCAGCAGACCCCTGATAGTGGGCTATGTAGATCCAGATGTGCTCTTTAGAGATGTTGAGCAACCTTTTTTCAATCTCATCCCCGCTAACTTTGACTTCAGTTAGAGCTATAAAGTCAAATCTTCCTTGTTTCCTTAGCCATTGTTTCACTAGTTGGACTTTTGAATGATTGGTCAACCCTTTGACATTCAAAGTGGTGCATCTCATTTGCCCTTTTTCTGGGAGTTGACCTTTTTAGGTTCCACTTTGGATGCAGCTTGAGGTGTGGTAGATCCAACCTAAGCATGCAATCTTTTCAAATCCTTGACTGTCTCCATTCCTTTGGGCAAGCCATTTTTTGTATCAGACAGAGACTGCTCAACCCTGTCTTGCTCATCTCCCAACGGGCCAGCCGTCAATGCGTGGGGTAGGAGCACTTGGTCATGGTCCATTTGATTAGTTTCGGCCAAAATTCTAGATCTATCCAACAGCATGGAATGACTGATCTCTTGGGAGTCAACCGAATCATCAGGGTTAGAGATGATGTCTAATAAGGCGAAGGAGTTGGCAAATGTCCTCTGGTTTCCTGCCCTATTCTATCTAAAGATCTTCTTCCTATTGGGTACTATAAACTTTTCTCCTTTCTCTTTTGAGGTAGAGGGAACAAGGGGCGAAGGCACAGTCATATTCTTATTCACTCCAGTATGCTGAGCTCGGTTGATGGCTAGGGGAAGATTAGGGGCACTAGTGGCACTCAAATTGGGGTATTTTGAAGGACACTCTCTGATAACATGCCCTTGCTTTCCACAATGGAAGCATGCGTTGGGTAGGTGTTTGTATAGAATTCTTTGCAGGATGTTATACTCACCGCAATTGATTTCAATCTCATCAATAAGGGGCCTATCTAGATCCACTTCCACAAGGACCTAAGGATGCCAAGCCGGCAGGTTGTAGTCATTCTTGGGTCTCATTCCTAGCACTTTCCCTATAGGGGAGACAATTTTTTTTAGCCAAGGGTACAAGTAAAAGGGCAGGTTAGGAAGCTCAACCCACACTGGGCAAGCTGAGGGTTTTGGACCTTGAGGGTTAAAGTTCTTGGACCAATTGAAGAAACAGAATGGGATGTTCCTGTACATCCATTGCCCTAAACCTAGGACCTTAAGGACCATATTTGGGTCCTTGAATAGAAAGAGGTAGTACCCATTTGGGAGGGCTTGGATGATCTCTACCTCGATACCTATGGAGATCCAGTTGTCTTTGACCCACTCCCTAAGGAAATCTACTGGTGGTCTTGGCCCAAACATTAACCTAACTAAACAACAAGCTATGTAATTAGTTTCAAACGAATAGACCAGCTCAGGTGGAAGACAAACCACAGGATTAATGGAAGAGGGTTTACCTGATGTGTCCATTACCTTAGCTAGAGCTTTCTTCTTTGACTTGTTTCTGCAGCAACATCAGATTTAGCTCTTCCACTCGGGCTTTGGAATCTTCCAGTTGTTTTTTGGTGTCCATGAAGTCTTCTAACACCTGCTCATACCTCAGCATGGTTTCTCTGTTGCCATCCATGGCCGGGGGCCATTGTAGGAACTGCTGAAAGGCAGTTTGTGTGTTCTTAGCAGGCTGAGATGACTTATTCCCACAGCAGGTTCCCTGTTCTCTGAGTAGAGTAGGGGTTCCCCTCCACTCGGTGCCCATGCACCTGAGGGGGGGTGCTGTGAGAAGTAAAGAAGGACTTCAAGCCTCTGGGCAGGGCAACAGTCGCACAGAGGAGAGAGAGAGAGAGAGAGAGAGAGATGGTGTCACTCAGGCGCCGCACTCCATCGCCCTAGCACGCGCAACGGTCCACTTTTTGGTGCAGAGCTCTAGGTCTGTTTCTTACTCCTTCAACAGACCCTTTTGTACTTCTTGAAGAAAATAATTTAAAATCTCACAAATTACATCATAATTGAAACAAAGACTTGAATTAAATTGGAAAATAAGTAACATAGCATAACACAAGGCAAGAGAATTAGAATAACATCACCATCAAGAGTAAAGGATAGAGAATACAACACAAAAGACAAGATTGGGTGCAATCTCCCCCCTTAAGTGTATAGCTCCACTTCCACGACTTGAGTATTTAGAGAATTTTTATTCATAAAAATAGCCCAAGGAGCTAAGAATAGATGTGCGTACAAATTGGGCTTGCTTTTTTTAATCCACTTTAGGGATATTGCTTTACATATTATTAACCATATGAAATCTTCTAAGGTTTGTACATACAAAAACCTTTGCCCAAATGTAATTGCTAATGGGCCTTGTTACATAAGATATCTTTGTGCACATTTGCACATGATAATCTTGTGCAAATTTGCACATTCCATTAAACTAAATCCTACATAAATTAATTTAAGCATATTTTCTCTACGATTATTAATTCATCAAAAATATGATAAAATATATACCTATAACAGCATCTTACCGACGAATATACTCACATTGGGATAAATTGAATACTGATAGTGCATCATGAAAAACTCACGTCTTGCCTTGTTTCTACTATTGTAAGTATTTCAAAAGTACGTTTCTCTTCCCCTCCCCATCCTTACACCTCCTCCACCTCCTCCTCTTTGTTATTTTCTACTTTACATGTTCTTTTTTATTTATTTATAATACTAATGCCATTTCTTTTGTTTTTTTTAAAAATGTGTTGTAAGGTTCTCTATTGTCAAGTTCCCCCCTCTCTCTGTCAGGTACCCCCCTTCTCTCTTTCCTATTTTTGTTTTTGTACTTTGTATATTCTTTTTTTTTAAATTCTAATGCCTTCTTCTTTTTTAGTTTTTAGGTTTCTTTGCTGTCAAGGGACTCCCCTCTCTCTGTCATGTACCCCCTTCCTCTCTCTTTCTTATTTTTTTTTCATAGAGGCATGCATGGAGGGCCGCCATGGGAATCCCTACTGCATAGAGGGCAGCCCTCTATGAATTAGGGCTACCCTTAAGGGCGGCCCTCTATGCATGCCATGCATATGGCATGCATAGAGAGGGATGCCAATGGGTAGCCCTAATGCATAGAAAGGGATGCCAATGGGTAGCTCTAATGCATAGAGGGAAGCCCTGGGCTTCTATGCATTAGGGATACCCTCTATGCATGGAGGGTAGCCCTAATGCATATGGGCATACATATGGCATGAATAGAGGGAACCCCTAGGCTTCTATGCATTACAGCTACCCTCTATGCATAATAGAAGGCTACCCTTTATATTGCATGTGCCATGCATATGGGCATACATAGAGGGCTACCACAAGTAGTCCTAATGCATAGAGGGTTTCCCTCTATGCATTAGAGCTACCCTTAGGGCTCCACTCTATGCGTGCCATGCATATGGCATGCATAGAGGACTGCCAATGGGTAGCTCTAATGCATATGGCATGCATAGAGGATTGCCAATGGGTAGCTCTAATACATAGAGGATAGCCTTCTATGCATTAGGCATCCCTCTATGCACGCCCATATGCATGGCACGCATATGGCATGCATAGAGGGTAGCATTAAGAGTAGCCCTAATACGCTTATATATGTCCCAAGTCATGGACTAACAATTCATGTCCATATATGGTACAATTGATCTGTAGCTTCTATAAGATGTTGTAAGCAGCATGAGATAGTTAGGCAAGAGCTTTCCTTGATCTGTAGCTTCTATCAAATAGTACAAGAGATCTATAGCTTCTATTAGATGTTGTAAGCAGCATGAGATAGCTAGGTAAGAGCTTTCCTCGATGGCTCTTTCTAGCCCCACTATTGGGAACTGAGGCTTTGGAGTAGCATAGCTCATGAAGCCAACGACATGGTGGCTTCACGATGGTCATCTCACAACCAATGACATGGTGGTGGTGGTGATGGTTGTGATGGTGGTGGTGGTACTAATGGTCAGACACCACCACTTCATAGTCTTGTGCCCATCCCTACCACCTCTACTTCACATCATACTCCAATGGCTACCCCTACTTCACATTATACCCTAGCACCACCTCTACTTCACATCATACTCCAATGGCTACCCCTACTTCACATTATACTCTAGCACCACCTCTACTTCACATCATACTCCAATGGCTATCCCTACTTCACATTTTACTCTAGTGCCCACCCCTCTATGCCCTACTTCGAGGGCCTCTCCTCACAATTGATCTCCCTATTCTCATAATCCTAGTACACCACACATGCCATTATACTTATGCAATCTTTTTGATGATGGATCCATCACCGAGGATAAGAGGGGTGGCTGAGTCATGATGCATATGTGTCAGTTTTGCTCATAGCAATTACAATGTCCTTGCCAACAAGTGTGCACACCATTCCACTAAGAATAGAGATTATAGCACTAATCACCTCTATAGAGAGTTTCCTATGTTGTATGAGAGAGACTATTTTAGTATAAAGTGGATGCTTACACATATGAGGGGCCTCATGAGCCATCATCAATCTAAGGTTCAGATAACATTTGTGAGGGCAAACTAAAGCCTGCTTATCTCTACTCAGCTCACTAGTGGAGGAAGGCTAAGGCTTAGTTGTGTGAGACTCCTAACAAGTTCAAGCAATAGTGAGGCATGCTTGAAAGGTTCATGGTTTTGGCTTCCATTCATACTTTGTAAGTGAAGATCTCTCTTTTTGTTGTATACTTAATAACATGTTATATCTCTCTTTTTGTTGTATACTTAATAACATGTTATATCTCTCTTTTTGTTGTATACTTAATAACATGTTATGTAATGTTATCTCTAATCCATGTTGAATGTTTTGAGAGTACGACTACACGTGGGCTCACGGAACCACATCATTGTTTGACAAGATGGAGCATGAAGACCATGAGCTAAACTGGAACCATGTTGTCAACCACGTAAGTATACAATGGCATGTTGCAATTTTAATGTTTATAAGTGTCACCAAGTTATGTTTTGAGCTAAACTGGAACCCCGTAAAGTATACAATGGCATGTTGCAATTTTAATGTTTATAAGTGTCACCAAGTTATGTTTTGGGACTATAAACCATATATTCATCGCTGTATGTAGGGCATTTTGGAAGACCCACGCAACAATGTGGAAGAGGGGGTAGGTGCAAACAATGTGGAAGAGGGGGTAGGTGCAAACAGTGAGGGAGGCTATACATACATTTTTGTACTTACCTGGCTATGCTCATGTTTTTTATAACAGCATAGCTCTCATTTTTTGTATAAATATTTACACATAAAGTAATAAAATAGGCATTATTTCATGTAATGTTTATCTTTCTTTATGGTAATTCTCTCTCTATATACTGGGCTTGAGACCTCCTATGAGTAGCACCATATATACTGGGCTTGAGACCTCCTATGAGTAGCACCAGTTAGGTGCAAGTGGCAGAATGGGACAGGTTGAGCCATTCTAAACCAATTTGTCCCATTCTACCCAAAAAAAATATTCACAGTGTTAATATTCCTGTCGATAAAAATGTCGGTATATTTGCCAGTGTTGGTATATTTGTTGGTAAAAACATATGTATAATTGCTAGTGTCAGTATAATATTTGGTATATGCAATAGTTATTGACGTCTTTATTGGCACATATATCGATCTTTTCTATAAATGTAGAACATCGGTACAATTGTCAAAAAATAACCGATGCTAATTTGTGAGCAAAAACGTTGAAAATATTATCCATATGCTCATCATTGACTCTATTGACATCTATATCAATGGTTTTACCAATGATTTTTCTGACACACATATATAAGAATATGGCACAACGGAAAGAGATAGCAAGACAAAGCACAATAGACAATGCAATGGATACACAATGGAGAGAATTTAAAATTTTGATTATACCAAAGAGGTACAAGTGATGGTGATGTCCACCCGTATGCTCTCAAGTAGAGCTTAGATGGCAATCTAGATAGACTCTGGATGGAGTATGTACGAGGTGTAAAAGGGGGTGGATACTCACAAGCATTGGATACCTTAGCTCATGGCAACCATATCCATATATAGTACTGTAGCCAATGTGGTAGACGCGTATACAACGAGGGTAGTTACACTACATAGACACGGTCATCGCCCTGCGTATCAAGAACACGGCCCATCGACCACTAATGATGGACCTATTCCTCATACCGTCGCTAGACCCCAACTAACGCTTATACTCCTGACCATCATCAATGGTCACAATAATGACCCCATCGGCGTCTAAGTTGGGGTTCCCACTAAAGACATATGCACCATGGCTACTCCTCATAATGGGGGCCTAACAAATGTGCATTATACATTAAAGTGAGATACATGCTGAGAGGTGGGCATTGAGTGTATACTAACAACATATTGATGATGAGAGTTTCCATACCAAAACAATATCTAAGTATATAACGTCGGAAAAAACATTGATAATAGTTAAACCTGTTGTAGTGTGGGACCCAAAGTGGGGCCTGAACTATCCTCAACCAAAGTAGTTCTAGCTCTCTTGCAATGATGTGGTGGAGTATAAGCATCATAGTCCCACCACCACCACCATTACTAAGATTTTTGCTATAGTGGCTGCTACAACCACTCTGGCAAGACCTACAGGTGTACGAACTCCCTCTATCATTGGCCTTGCTATCTACAGTGCAGGATGATGGATTGCATATGCCAAGCTCTAGCCTCATTGCCTCCTGGCTCAATAAGAGAGAGCATCTATAAGAAGTTTTAGATATCTTGCACATGTAATCCTGTGGATCACTAGACCACAATCTACGAGAGGCGAGTCCATATATCTAGACAAAAAGACATTTTGAAATCAAGTTTTCCCAAGCACCCTAAGGTGCAATAGCAAAGAGCATGATGGTGGAGGCCTCTTACTGGAAATAAAGATACCTCAACAAAGATTGTAAAAACCTAGAAAAAGAAGCCACCTGGGCTAAAGAGAAACAACCCACTATGGTACATGCACACCTAAGGGCAGTAGCCCAAGCTGCATAGACTCAGAGCATAGACTAGAATGCATAAGGGTTATCACATAGAGTCTTATGCATAAGACTATGCATATAGTCTTATGCATAGTAAGAGCATAGAGTCTTATGCATTAGAGTCTATACATAGTCCTATGTAAAAAAACTCTTATACATAGAGCTCTATGTATAGTATGCATAAGAGCTTTATAAAGAGCTCTATGCATGCTGGTATAGACTGTTTAAAAAAATGTATTTTGAAACAAAGTTTTTCCAAGGGTGCAATAGCAAAGAGCATGGTGGTGAAGGTCTCCCCAGAAATAAAGAGAGCTCGAGGAAGATTCATAAAAACGTGGGAAAAAAATGCATAAGTAGTACATGCATAAAGAGCATTCATGGGTTCATTTTAGAAATTATGGATACAAAAAGAAAAATGTCATAACGGTCTTTGTTTACTATGGCATGCATAGAAACCATGTATAAGACTCTCCAATACACTCTATGCATAATACTATGCAAAATACTCTTATGTATAAGGGTTATCACATAATACTATGCAAAATACTCTTATGTATAAGGGTTATGTTGCATAGAGTCTTATGCATAAGACTATGCATAAGGGTTATCGCATAGTCTTAAACATAAGACTATGCAATAGACTCTGTGCATAAAGAATATCCCCAATGCTTTCGAGGGTAATCAAAGAGATGTAAATATTGCGGGATGATAACATCATTAAGAATCAATTAATAAAACATGAGGAGGGCTCATCATCATCTAGTGAACTTATCAATAGTGCATCCTCATATCCTTCTATGGATGGTAATGAATTCCCTTTTAATCTCATGTTTGAATATATAGGAGATACAAAGATCGCATAGACCCCTTTGGAGGCATGGACCCTGTATAAGATGAATAATCATAAATTTTATTTTGTATTCTCAAATCAAATGTATTTATTAATATTGTTTATAAAATCTATTTATACTAATATTGTTTAACCAATGCACATACCGATGATAATACTAAGGCCAAGATCACATGCCTAAAAGAAGCTATCTCCTTAAAAACATCAATACTAGGTAGATGTAGTGTGTGTAGCATGATTTCTCAATCAAACCTGTTTTTTGGTAGTTTGGCCAAACATTTAAACATTTGTGCTGTGTGGGGAATCTTGTCATTAGCTTAACAAGAATGGAAGGGTAGTGTAATAAAAAAGTTAAGAATTTAGATTATGTTAGGTCCATGTGGAATAGAGATAGGAGAATTTTTCCATCTTCTTACTATAAAAATAAGCGGCTCTCAAGGTGTGTGACAATAAATAATTCACTAGAGAGATGGTGATCTTTACTCTCATACATCAACACTTTTGCAAACTACAAACTTATCTACCTAGAATAGTAGATGATATTAGTTTTGGAAAGATTTATGAAGACCTTAAAAAGTTTTGTGCGACAAGGGCAAGGTCTAAAGGAAGCATTGCACAAGGTTGGCTAGTTTAAGAATCACTGATAGATATATCAAAGTTTCTTAGTCAAATAGATCCACATATATTTCGACTTTGGCATAACAAAGATTATGAGCGCATAGTTGGAGAGGTACCACAAGGAAATGGGATCACTCGTAATATGGATGAATCCTTACGAACGACACAAAATCAATAAATTTTGTATCTTGAATTCTCTAGAAATACAAATATAAAAAGGCACACATAGAAACCGAACAAACGATAGAAGACGTTTTAAGAGAATACATCTTCCATACCGCGAGCTTGGACTTCTCCCCCCATACCGCGAGCTTGGACTTCTCCCCCCATAGATATGTCACTTAGATGGCTAGAAAATACTCTTAGGCAAGTAAGGGATAACGGTGAATGGATTAGTGAGCAAAATATGGAGTTTGCAAGAGGATGCGATTGGTATGTTAGTAAAGGCATATAACAATTATTTTCTTGTATTATTGATATTTTTACCTAAATGTTTATTATATAGTATCATAAATTTAGAGCATAATGGTCCCATGGTCATCACTTTCACATGAAGCATATAGATAAGAGAAGAATAACCTTTGATTTTGGAGTAATAGTACATGCTACCTTTCTCCAGGAGAGTCTAGCAAGTGCCAATGATACAAATCTTCTCACCTCTAATCGTGATTATTATGAAATCATACAAGATATCATAAATGTAAATTTTAGGCAATTTTACATATTTACTCTTGACATTCAATGGTACAAAGTGGTTTACAATAATCCAAATGCAACAATCAGAAGAGATAAAAGTGGACTCTTCGTTATCGACTCGATAAAGTTATGGACAGATAGTCGTGATACATTTGTACCACAACATTGTGAGCAAGTAATAATTGTTAAGAAAATGTTGTTATAGAATGGAAAAAATATAATAGATCTTATAATATGGAGCAAGTAGTCTTTCAACCAACTTCGTCCAAATTGAAATGGTGGCATGTAATACAAGTTGCACCTTGAAGGAAGCACCATTTGAATATAAAGATATTATGGAAAGGTGATAATGTCCACAATGCTTTGGAGGGTAATTAAAGAGATTCTCATAACCTAAATGTTATGGACGATGATGTCATTGAGAATCAATTGATAGATCGTGAGGAGGACTCATTATTATCTAGTGAACTTATCCATAGTACATCCACATATCCTTCTATGAATGGTAATAAATTCCCTTTTAATCCCATGCTTGAAGATATAGGAGATATAGAGATCCCATTAGAATAGACCTCTTTGGAGCCATGGACCTTATACAAGATGAACAATCATTAAATTTATTTTTTATTCTCAAATCAAATATATTTACTAATTTGATAAATTGCAGTAAGTAAATTTATCCTCAGTTACCAACAATGTGTATACCAATGCACATATCGACGATAATACTAAGGCCAAGATTACATGCCTAAAAGAAAATATCTCGTTATTAAAAACATCAGTATTGGGTAGATCTCTTGTAAATACAATTGTAGATGCACTGGGCAATATCTCCTAAGAATGAGAACTATTTGGCATCTTTAAAAGATTTCCTAAAAAAAGATCCCTTTTTATTTTGAAAAAAACATGATGCTTGGATGTAATCATATCTAAAAGTATACTAAATTTCTATGTTTTGGGATTTGCAAAATTTGATTTAAAAGTGAAAATATCCTTTAAAATACACTTTAAAGTTTTTTAAAAAAGTAAATCCAAAAAACTATTGATTAATATATAAAAAATAATCCAAAATAAAATTTTAAGTTTAATGACAAATGCTTTTATTTTTAAGTCCTCTACATTAAAAAAACACACTTCTTAATTAAATCAAGGATAATGAAGTGATATGAAATTTCTCTATGCAAAACAAATTAATTTGTTATTTTAAATTTACATTGATTAAATTTTTTTCTATAAAAACATAAATTTTAAAAATAGTAAATATCTTATTTTAAATTTGATAATATTTATTTATATAAAATTTTAAGTTTTTATATTTAATATCATAAAAACCTTAAAGATCATATATAGATAATGGCTATTGATTTTAATATGGTTAGTATATATAAACATTTCAAGTTCAATTAAAAAATACATATTAGGTATTAATTTTTATTATTAATTTTAAAAGTAGAACTAGATATTGAGAAAAATATATCCTAGGTATTGATTTTGAATATAAAACTAGATATTGAGATGTTAAAATTTTTTACCACTTCAATTTATTCTAAATTATTCACTTTATTATTTTATTTACTTGTGAGATTTTGATACCATAAATCCATTTATTGCTTTATTATATTAGAAATAACTATATATCTTTTTTTAGAAAAAAGACTAAAACAAGTAAAAGATTTCATCTTGTTTTAAAAAATGGATACCAAGTTTCTACATTATGTTGAAAACACACAATTTGAATACTAGGTATCCAAATTGTATTAAAAACACACAAATCTATATACTTGGTATCCATTTTTTCTAAAACAAACAAAGAGCTTTTATAACAAGTAAAAGCTACTTGTTTTAGAAAATGGATACCAACTTGAAAATCTTGTGTGTTTGCAATACTAAGTGTGTTAAAAATGAGCAAAGAGCTTTCAAAACAAGTAAAAGTTGCTTATTTTGGAAAATGGATATACCAAGTTAAAAGGCATGTGCATTTTCAAGCCTTTCAACTTGGTATCCATTTTTTGAGACAAACAATGATATTCTACTTGTTTTTTGGTCTTTTTCTAAAAAATGCTACTAAAGTTCAAGTTTTCTTGAAACACAACAACTTGAGCTACAATATACCTACAATACACGATACTTAAATATTCTGGCATTAACATATCATTTAGATTACCCGCATATCTTTTGGCACCAAGGTAATGTTTAGATTACACGCATATCTTTTGGCACCAAGGTAATGTTTAGATTGCAGGCATATCTTTTGACTGTAATCTAAACATTACGTTGATGCCGAAAATTTTAAAAAATGGAGCATGTAGCTCAAGCTTTTATAATAATAATAAAAACTTTCAAGATTGCAGGCATATCTTTTGACTGTAATCTAAACATTATGTTGGTGCCAAAAAAATCTAAAAAATTGAGCATGTAGCTCAAGCTATTGTATTTTTTTAAAAAAAACTTGAACTTTTGTAGACCTTTGCTTGTTTCAAAAAATGATACCAAGTTGAAAGTCTTTTATGTTTTTAACATAATTCATGTTAAAAACACATAAGCCTTTCAACTTGGTGTGATTTCGTGTTGAAAACACACAAGTCTTCCATACTTTGAAACATGCAACTTTTACTTATTTTGGAAGCTCCCTATCTCGTTTTGGAAAATTGGATACCAAGTATCTGATTTTGTGTATTTTCAACACAATTTGGATACTTGGTATCCATTTTTCAAAACAAGCAAGCTTTACTTGTTTTGGAAGCTCTTTGTCCATTTTAGAAATTGGGTACAAAGTATTTAGAGATTTGTGCGTTTTCAACACAATTTCCTTTTTTTTCTTTGGTTTAAAGATATTAAAGGCTTTATAGCTTAAGCCTTACCACCCAAAAAGGAAAAATGAAAACTTGTGTAATATAATAAATATGGAAGGAGTGCTCATAGCCGTTAATAGAAGAGAGGAGGTGGAGTTGTAGGTTCACCAAATTCTAAGGGTGAGGTTAGAGCCTCAACACCATGGCAGACACATCTATCTACGAAAAAACCACTTTTGGTGGGATAGGCGTGGTTTTTGGAAGGTGATGGTGGTTTTGGAAGCTTTTAAATAAATTAAAGCTTTGTTTTGAGCTTTTTAACTCTTGGACAAAGCTTTGCTTCTTTAACCTAAGGGCACAAAGCTTTGAAAATTATTTGTAGTATACACTGTTGAAAAACTTGTAGCCTTTCAGGAGTATTTTACATGCTTTTATAAATTCAACTAATCTTATATGAGAAGAGGCTTATCTTGTTGGAATTAGGGTTGCAGGAAAGCACACAAAGCTTGGAGAAGAAGAAGCAAGAATGCACACAACACAAAGTGTATAAGATTGTGTCAATGTACAAAGATAAGTTAGCCCTAGAATAATAGGCGTATATACAAGCCGGGGAAAAAAACCTCCTAAAGAGGGAAAAAGTGTCCGGCGGTCCTAAGTGTGTTCACACACATCACTGCCTATATATATGGCAACAAATCCCCCCTGGGAGTGATGGTGTGAACGAGAGCTGGCACTCATGTATAGGGAAGTGCCATGCCCTAAGGAGATCAGTCCACAAAGGGGAGCAAGCCCAAAGCTTTGCGGAAAGCTTCGAACTTCTCACGAGGAAGCGCCTTTGTGAAAAGATCGGCGAGGTTGTCCTGTGTTGGCACATAGGCCAAGCTGATCTCTCATGCTGAGAGTCTCTCCCTGACATAGTGATAATGCACCACAATGTGCTTTGTGCGAGCATGAAAAACTGGGTTTCTCGCAACTGCCAATGCGCTCTGACTGTCAGTGTAGATAGAGGTGGCAGAATCCTGTCCAACACCCAAGTCAGCCATAAGCCGTCTGAGCCGAAAAACAATGTTATAGTAAAAATAATTAACTTTATTATGACTAATAATAAGGATTATAGAGGCATCTTCTATATTCAATAATTGGATTATAGAGGCATCTTCTATATTCAATAATTAGAGCATCTGCCTTGTTTGTGACAATCAGGCTCAAAATTTTATTAGGGATACTTTTGATAGCATCCTTGTTTCTGTGTTGATGCGAATGTAGCAATACTCAGAACCAATAGTTGTGTTGTGTTAAAAAAATGGATGGATTAACACTTTAAAAAAATGGATGGATTAACACTTAAAAAAAATAAGTGATTTCATTGACTAGGCTAGCTATGTACTAGCTCAATAAACATGTAGCACAAGCAATTTAGATGGTATCAGTAGGGAACCCGTCCTATGCTTTGAAAGCACTCGAGAACTTTTAGCAGCTGGAAGAATTTAAACATTTCTGAGCTCCAATTTCCTCGGAAGGGAGAACGATTTTGAAAATTGAAAACAACGCGGGCAACGTTTGCTGTACGATTGTTTTAACGCGCTCTTGTCTTGGCCGGTGATTTCCAAAGGCTCATCAAAACACAGGCAATTCGCAGGCAGTTAGACAGACAGACAGACAAGGTGAGCCTGGAGCACGCAAAAATTACACAGGGCCATGCCTCCAGTACCGGATCAAGGGAAAGCGAGGGCGGCATAATCAAGGCCGGTAAAGTGGGTTATTTCCAAAGACATAGAAAGAAGTAGTTTTGCCTTAATAAATAATAATTTTAAAAAAGAAGAAGAAGAAGCTGTGAGCGCATCATGGAATTCTTACAGCTCGAATTTTTCCCCTTATATCGGATAATACCCCATAGCTCAAATTTCCATAGCCGCCCATCTTGAATACTTTCTTTTCTCCATTGAGGTGGTCGGAAATTTCAAGGGGGCTCTTTCGGCTTACCTGGAAAACCATCGCCCAAGACCTTACTTGGTGGGCAGACGAGAACCCACATGCAAATTTGCGCTTCTTAAGCTGAAAAAGACGGAACTAAGATCGCCAAAATGCTTGTTTCAAAACATACTCTAATGGGTTAATGCAAGCAACTTTTCCCATTTTGCTTCAAATTTCTGCATGCTTTATACTGCTTCAAATTTTTATGTTTTGATGCACTTCTGGCTTCCACTAACAACGATTTTGTGGGCATCAGTGACAAAGGAGACTTGGGTTATGCACAAAGGGAAGTCCAAGAATAGAATTTGATGGGGTCAGCTATGGCGCAAAGCGATTTACATAAGTTATCTACAGGAAGCCCTAGCCCTACGAAGCTGCACATCCGTTGACATAAAAATCCCTTCAAAAAATAATAATAATATATTACTATCTTATCAATATTCTCTCCTATGGATGCAGCCACAGGCCAACCCAGCCCTTCTCCTTCATTACTACCGTCAAACTCACCATCATCAAATACAAAGACAGTCGTAACAGCCGTGCTCATCACCGCAGTTGTCACTACCCTCATCGTCGTGATTATCTGCTTCCTTTATCAGAAATTGAGGCTCGGAAAGAAAAGAGCAAAGGATCCTCCTTTCAGTGCTACCTATGATAACCCACTACTTGATACAAACCTAAGGAGTCACTTTTGGAGATTTCAAGGGGGCACCGGTAACACTGTCAATGGATCACCAGCACTTAAGCCAGAAAGTGTTTCCATGTGGTCTATTGCGTCCAAGCAGAATGGAAATTTTGTTGGCAATAGCCATGTTAGTGATTCAATGGTCAGTCAGGATAGTGTTTCGACTTGGTCGGTAACTTCTAAGCCAAATGACAGCTTCATTGCGAATCTGCAAGGTCCTTTGCCCACAGTGGAAGGGCACCATCAGAAGGGAGGAAGCCAGCTAGAGCTTGGAAATTTGGAGTGGGTTGGCCCCGTTGGTTTCCGAGCTTTGTCAATGCCGACGTCTCTAACGAAGGCAAAAGAGTTTAGCATTTTTGGGCCCCTCCACAGAAATAATGGAGCTCTCACAGCCTCGACGCCCATGGTAGCAGCATCTTCAGCCCTACCATCTCAAGATGCAGCCACTGCCACCCTTCACCCTGTTCATGGGCCTAAACAGTTGGCATGGTTTTCAAACAATTCAGGGGAAGCAGGTAATGATTCGGTGGCTTTAACCCCTGAAGGTTTTTGGCCAAGCTCAACGGCAAGCCAGCTGCATGCTGCTTCTTCAGAACAACAGTGTCCTGCAACAGTGGGTTCATCTATCTCATATACACCGCATCCACATGTTTGTGCAACTACAAAGGCGGAATGCCCCCCCACTACATTGACCGAGCTTTCCTTCCCACAGCAGCCATCAACCACCAGGACATCACTTTCAGTGTCATCTGTCGATCACTCTCTGGATGCACCAGTACCAGAGCAACATCTTGTTATGATGACTGAGGTTTCTGTTTCAGAGCAATCATCATTGCCAATGGGGCATACTTTATCTGCACATCAAAATTCTATGTATGCTGCCCAATCATTGGCAGAGACTTTTGGGCCGCCGTCTGCGACTGCACCATCATTTCGTACAGCATCTGGTGAGCTACCTTTTGGCAGTACAGCAGCTGATTCTCTGACCTCGCAGCCTTGCCTGATATCACGAGGACCAAGCACAACTGCACCTGCAGTCTTTAATTTTACCCCACAAGTGGTTCCACCTCTCCCATTGCCACCTGCACTTGTTTCAGCAGCTATTCTTAAAGCACAGAGGCAAAGATCCTCTTTGTCAGCTGATGAAATCCATTCTTCAATTCCTGTCAAGTCAGTTGCTGCTGCTTTTGCCAGCCAGTCTTCTGAAGCCATGGTGGCATCATCGGCCTCTTCTGCGGGTGAGATCTATTCTTCAATACCGGTCAAGTCTGTGGCTGCTGCTTTTGCACGTAAGGCTTATCAAGCGGACTTATCATCATCTGCCTCTTCTGCTGGTGAGATTAACTCTTCAATACCTGTCAAGTCAGTTGCTGCTGCTTTTGCCACTGCTTTTGCAAGCAATCAGGCTTCCCAAGCAGAGACCACAGTACTTCCATCTTCCCTTTCTTCCCGTTATCCTTCAAAGCAGCTCACTTTTTCTAGTGACACCCATTTTGCTCTATCAAATACTGAGATGACCAAGACATATTCATCAAATTTTCCTCCATCTTCAACGACTGCTTTAACTAGTCAGGCATCCCAAGCTATTCCACCTCTTACATTTTCCTCCATTGTTACTGGTCAACCTCTTTTACAACCTGCAGCTGACCTTACAGGTGCTTCATACGTCCCAGTGGGTGAAGCTCAGCTTCCTTGTGATCTTGTTTCAACTGGAGTTGCTCCTCCTGAACCTCCTTTTTTGACTGCAAAGGGCCCTCCTCCTCCACCACCACCTCCACCACCTCCACCTCCTTTGCCGAGTACAAGGGGCCCTCCACCTCCTTTGCCGAGTACCAAGGGCCCTCCCCCACCTCCTCCACCTCCTTTGCCGAGTACCAAGGGCCCTCCCCCACCTCTTCCACCTCCTTTGCCGAGTACAAAGGGCCCTCCCCCACCTCCTCCACCTCCTTTGCCGAGTACAAAAGGCCCTCCCCCACCTCCCCCACCTCCTTTACCAAGTACAAAGGGCCCTCCTGCACCTCCCCCACCTCCTTTACCAAGTACAAAGGGTCCTCCTGCACCTCCCCCACCTAATGCAAAGGGCCCTCCACCACCACCACCTCCTGGTGCAAAAGGTCCACCACCCCCTGGTTCTGCTCCCCGGCCTCCCCCTACTTCCAAACCTCCTCAAGTTCCACAACAGGATTCAGCTCAAAATTTACAAAAGCTTAAGCCATTGCACTGGGACAAAGTTCGGGCAGATCCATCACATTCAATGGTGTGGGACAAGCTGAGGACAGGTTCTTTCAAGTTAGTGTTCAGACATCATCTGTCTTTCATCTGCATTTTTCTGGGTTTGAGTTTGCATGTTTCTGATGTACTCTTTCAAGTCTTTCTCTCAATATTTTGCAGGCTGAACGAGAATGAAATTGCGACTCTTTTTGGCACAAATGCAAATGCGCGAAAGGAGGTGGGCAAGTCCCCTATGCCAGCAAAGAAAAAAGGAATTCTTGATTCAAAGAAAGCTCAGAACATTGCAATACAGCTGCGAGCGCTCAACATTTCTACACAAGATATATGTGATGCCTTGCTTGAAGGTATGCCGTTCTTGGTTTGTTGGGCAGCTAAAAATAATAATTATTGTAATTGCACCCAGTCAAGGACTTCAATGCGTAGCTTACTGATCCAATGTATAATCAATTTTAACGGCAACCCATTCAACTTATGCAACCTTCTTATTCTGCTTTTCAACCTGAACCTTTTTTGGGAGAGAAGAAGGAGAAGACACCTGCTTATGTGCAGTCTTGGGGGTTGACAAGTGGGAGGCCCACTTCGTCTTTCCAATTGCCCTCGAGATCAACGGGCTATCTTGGTAGAGATGCACATGAAGAACAAATCATATTCCTGGTTGCGGGATTTCAAGTCTAAGAAGGCTCTGGCTTTATTGAATGGAATAAATTTAAGCAAAAGTTTATTGATACTTTTGCAAAGCCCTAGGATAAGTATGTAAAGTGTTGCTAAATTTTGCAATCTCTCAGTGAAGGGTAGAACCTTTGAGGCTTATGTGAATGAGTTGAGGGAGTTATTTCTCGTCTTTTTGGACATACTTGGGAGAATCTAGTTGTTACATGCAGAAGCTTAGAGATGGAATGGTTAACTTTGTTAGAGCACATCGATAAATCAGAACTTCTGAGCAAGAGAGAGAGAGAAGGAGAGAAAGAAAGAAAGTAATATTAACGTTTGCAAAAGACCCCAAGGGTCTATGCGACCATAAGTGATACAATGATACCATGGATTTACCGAGCCATGGAAAAAGTAACTGAGAGAAAAGGAAAAATGACAATCACTAGTGTATATAGATGTGATATCAGCATGTGACCCTGCAGGAGAGAAACTAGCTATGATCAACTAGTAGTGATGCCCTCCTCCGCCAATATGGATCTGATGGCAGAGAGAATATCTGTCATTTGTGATGGAAGCATGTCATGGACCACTAGTGTAAGTGGTGGGCTTTGGTTGGATGCATTACAAAGGAAGAAATCTATAGAAGCATCATGTCGGGTTTGCCTCTATACCCAGAACTCATAAGTTAACTAAGTGAGCTTGGTCATGGCCAGCTTGATAGAGTGTGCACAGAGCGGAACCAAGGGGAGCACTAGAATGTGCTGAATTGAGAGGAGAGAGAGAGAGAGAGAGAGAGAGAGAGAGAGAGAGAGAGAGAGATGAAGCTAATAAGCTGAATATACTGCAGTGCATGCAATCCTAGGCAAGAGACCAAATAGTCTCATAAGTGAAGGATACAAAAGGGAGCAAGTGTGTATGCTGAGTATCCGGATCTCCAGCCTAATCTGAATCAATCCATCCAAGAAGAGTGCACCCTTGGCCATAAAAGATGCCAAAGTCCAAAGTACCACTCAAGTACCGAAGCACCTTGAGAGCACACTGCCAATGTTGCTGATAAAGGTAGCCTACATTAGCATACCAAACAAACCCTCCTTGCTCTAAGCAGGGTAGAGAGGGAAAGATAAAGCATTACAAAAAGAAACTCAAAATATTTAGATTTTGAGGGACTTCCTGGGCAAGGAACCCATGACTACAAAATATTTAGATTTTGGGGACATCCCTGGTAGAGAATCCTTGAATCATACTCGGAAATAGAAGAACTTTTGGAAGTTAGAAACTTCAGCTCAATATGTTGATGAAGTTTTGCTCTTGGGAGTTGTAGAGGAAAAGCCCCAAATTTTCATTGGTGTAGAGACTCCAATTTGATGCAGTAGGCTTGATTTTGGAAAAGTCCCAAAAGTCTATGGGTGCTAGATCTCCAATTTCAAGAAATTCTCCATACTTGAGAACCCAAATTTGCAAGTTGCAAAAGCTTCAAATAGTTTCTTAGTATGAGCCAAACATGATGTTTGTACAACTGGTTATTTCAACACCTTCAATAGATCTGCCAGCGTAAGTTTACAAGTCATTTTTGGCGAGCATTCTTTGATAATCTTGGTACTAAACTGAAATTTGCGTGTGCCCACAAACAAATGTTTGGATGGAGATTTATAATCAGTTGGCATTTGACATGCTCAAGTGTTATGTCCACGACTAGCAAGATAATTGGGAAATCTTTTTGCCTTTGGTTGTTCAGGTAGTGTAGAATGGTTCGTTTTCCTTACCTATTGACAGAAGCTGTACGAAGCTTTTTTTGGGAGACCCATCTAGTCTCTTGTGCTTAGGACGGCATCTCATGTACTTGACATCGATTGCATCACCCAGTCTTACCAAGAGATCGTGGAATCCATCAAGGATTGGTTGGCAAGCGCAGGCGGCCTACACGTGACATGCCAACAAAGACTCGAGAGATGTGAAGTTTCAGAAGGTGACTAAGTGTATCTCCGAATCATGAAAGAAGCAGTGATTGAAATCTGTAGACAAGCCATGCCCAAAGCTTCTTTCTGGAGTTTGACCATTCTCAATTGTCAAGAAAATCAATGAAGTCTCCAGGAAGCTTTGACTTCTGCCTAGTTGGACCATGCATGACATTTTTCACGTCCGTTGGTTGAAGCAATATGCAGGTTCACTTTTTTCTGAAGTTCAAGACGAGCCAAAGCCGGTGAGCCAAAGACAGATTATTGATGCCATTTGGGTGATAATTGATCGCTTAACCAAAGTGGCAAGGTTTATTCCCATAAGAAGCATAATAACAACTCCACAACTTGTCCAGTTTTTGTTGAAAGCTGTTTCATTTATATGGTTTGCCAAAAACATTATTAGTGACTATGATTTCAAGTTTTTGAGTTACTTCTTTTTCTTTTGAGAGTAGTAGTTTTATGTATCAATAAAAGCTCAAGAAACATATCAAGATGACATCAGCCTTAAAGACTAACTGTCCATTATAGGACTACGGATATACAGAAGATTGTACAAGATTCATATCAATTGTTCACATAGCATCAACATAAGACTATGATGTCTATGAAGCTCATATATAAGAATGTACAAGGCTGACACTACAAGACTGGTTTTGACAATATAATTGAACAAGGTACAAGAGAGGTTGACTATCCAAACTAGACTCATAATGTCCTGTCCACCATCAAGATGAAAACCAATGTCTTCACAGAGCTTTAAGGTAGATGTTTGCTATGATTGAATCTGGAGCTAAGAGCTTCCATCAACATATCCCTTTACAGCAGCACAACCTGCAAGTAGATGAAGATAGATGAGATAACTTTAGCAAAGCTATGAAAGTGAAACACTTGAGGTTTAAGATATTATGTAGTATGGGGAACCAACATAGATATAACTTCTTGTGAGTCGAGTAAAGGGTTCATGAACCCCCCCATTGGTGTGCACAAAACAAGAAATATTAACTTTGATCTGAAACGAGAAAGGGGTTGGATTGAGATCCTGTACAGTAGACTCTTGAAGATGAGGACATTTTTTGTGCACCAAAGATTTCACAAGCATGAGAATCTGATGAATGAGAAAGACAATTGGCTTCATCTGAGGGTCCAATGATTCTACCAAGCACCCAGTAGGTCCAAGTTACTCTAGTATCAAACACAAAATCCAAAAATCGAATAATGGCAGGGCATCCCCAGGGACTATCAAGAGGTATTCAAGAAATTGAATATGCAACTGAAAATGAGTTTGGCGGACCATCTTAATTTGATGGTGAAAAGGAGAGGGTTAATCAAACGCTTGCATATATGCTTTGAGCTGTTGTCTCTGAGAGAGAGTATCTTCTACGTGTTGAATTTGCATATATAATAGTCCAAAGCATGTAGCCATCGAATTGAGTCCATTCATGTTCATAAATGTATATCAATCTAGAGCTCCATGGACTGTTGGATTGCAAAACCTTTAGGTGCAACCAGATTTAGACTTTCATGAAACGTTAAGCAAGTGGAAGGTTCATACTGAAGAAGACAGTTCTTGGAAGACTGTTGAATCTCTCAAGAGATACTTCCTTGACTGCCTTTCTAGCCATTTCACCATCGGTTGAAGGGGGGACCTAGTTTAAAAGAGGGACTATGTAATGACTCCAAAAGTCATAACATGGCCCACATATAATCTGAGGCCAGGCTTATACCTAGGTGCAGCCCCGGACAGGGATGCATAGGGTAATAAGTGACTTACAGGCACTTGTGGTGTTGGTTAGTGTGAAAGGGATTATTTATTAGTCATTGTGCTTTTCCACTTTAGGACTCAAAATCTATAGAAATGAGTTATTTGCTCGTAAGTGCACATCTCCAAAAGGGAGGACAGCTCCCAAAGGGATCAGGACCCAAGTGAGGCCTTGGCCATGGCTTGAGCCATACATTTGGACTGGTGGGCCTCAATGGTATGGGACGCCAGGATTTGGCCAAAAGTGTGGTGTGGTCTAGCCTCTAGCTTGGGGTGCTCCGGATAGAGCTACGATTGGGTGGTGATGGTCCCCAATAAGGACCTCCTTACAGTCCTAAACAGTCAAATAAAGCCTAGAGAGTAAACGTGAGCTCATCTCAGCCTGCCCAGAACAGGGGCTGAAGGCTGAGAACTGAAAATATTAGATGCCCTAAACAGTCAAATTGAGCCTAGAGAGTAATCATGAGCTCATCTGAGCCTGCCCAGAACTAGCGCCGAAGGCCAAGAACTGAGAATACTAGAAAACAGTGCTCAAAGGCAAACCCAAGTTAACTGAGATCCTCTGTTTGCAGGTGAATGCAGGCTGCCAATGTATGGAAGTGATCTTGTTATTGCCTTGCTGCTGATTTGGGTTGTGCAAGGGCTGAGACAGAGGCTGAACAGAAAAGGCTGAAGTATTTATAGGCCAAATTTGGTAGATGCTGCTGTTGGTGGTCAGCTAGCGTGACCTGCCAAAAGGGCCTGCTGCTGCTTGTCCTGGACACTGTCCATGCTTCCCTTGCCGGTCTGCTCGCTTCTTGTTGGGCCTATCCATGCTGCCTGCAAGGTGGAAAACTGTTCTGCAAAGTGCTGGGTACCTGGAGAAGCCTGCACATACATTAATTTAGGGTTTCCTATGGCAGGTTTATTTCTTTTTTGGTCTATGATGCTCCTATGTAGAACTAATGAAATGCTTTGTGGCTTCTTTACATCGCTTCTGCATAACTGCTGTATGGTAAAAGGGTACATATCATATTGAGCTTGCCTTGGACGTAGACAAGTAGTCCATTTTCAGGTTTCAAAATGTCTTACTCTCTGCAAAAGAAGGCATGAAGTGTTGTACATGTGTTAAGTTTGAACCTTTTTTAACTTGCTAATGAAAGTTGTGTGTGCAGGAGATGGCATGAAAGCCGAGTGGTTGGAAGTGTTAGTGAAGATGTCTCCGACACAGGAAGAGCAGAAGGCTTTGCTTGATTTTTCTGCTGATAAATTAGAGCTTGGTCCTGCAGAGCGATTCCTAAAGGCAGTTCTAGAAATCCCCAATGCATTTCAACGGCTACAAGCTATGCAATACAAGGCTTGTTTCAAAGATGATTTGGCTCAAGTCCAAGAATTATTACAAATTTTGGAGGTATGCATTCAATCCTTGTTGTGTGTGTGTGTGTGTTTTTGGAGATTTCTAGCAGTACAGGTTTTGATTTACTTTCTAATGCCTTTTTTGTGGGGAAAAGAGGAGAGAGCAGGGGTGGGCGCATGGGGAGTGCTTATCTCTTGGTCTCTCTACCTCAAATATCCTCTAGAAGTGTTCTCCTGGAGTGTGTTTTGGAGCAAGACAAATTAATGAAAAAAAACTTGATGCTACAAATTGAGGTGCAAGGGGAGGTGATCAAGATTTTACAAGCTCTTCCTAGATGAGAGTGTGGCAGGTTGGGCTGAAATCTATCGGAGCTTGTCACAACCCCTTTAAAACCCTCTCTAGTCAATGGAAGAAAGTGGCGCTGTATGGGAGTGTGGTCTGTGGATCTAGTTTCAATGGAGAATCGAGATAGAGCTGTTAAAGCTCATCTCCTTTGCACATCTGTACTAGATCTCAGGATGTCCTTTCCCTCAGAAAAGAGCTGCTTGGAGGAGCCAAGGCCCAGCCATGGTAGCCTGTTTGCCTTCCAGTGTATCTCCGCCACCGGAAACACCACGAGGATGCTAACTTGCATGTGTTAGGCATGCTGCCAGCATTCTTCCCGAGCCAGGATCAAACTCTCCATGACATTTGTAGCTGCGTCACTTCCTATTTTGTGTGGTCTTCTCCCATGATGTGTGGTCTTGGTAAATATATAGTCACAAGAAACAGCCATTCTGGCCCTATGGAAGGTGGAAATGCTGTTTCCCATCCCCTACCATTCTCGTTTCCGTTCCCCCATTCCCATTCTTATTTCTCATGATGGTATTTTGGCATCATGTCGTTCAATTTCCATTCCATATCCGTTCTGGTTCCTGTTCCCATTCCATACTACACTCCCGTTCCCGTTCCTGTTTCCCATCGCAACTATGGGTAAAGCTGAAATGAGGCATCTTTGCAGAGAAGGCAGGCTGGTCTCATGGAAAAGATCGGGCCTGTAAAGTAACCCCGAGGTACACCGTACACATAAGATGGAACAATCTCCACTTGGGCTCCCTTGTATGGGAAAGATAGGCTAGATGTAACGTGATATAATGTTTTGAAGACCATGATGTTAGAGATCATCATCCCCTGCTGCTGGCTCTTCTTTGGTGTCCTGCTTGAGCCCCTAGGGCTGACCATGTACCTCCTGCTCGGGTGATTGGTATAGAGAGCAGGTATACTCTTGCGTTTTCTCCATCTCTCTCTCTCTCTCTCTCTCTCTCTCTCTCTCTCTCTCTCTCTCGCACGACCACTGATAGAGCAGTTATCTTATGTCGTGCTCGTCGGCCACGCCCACTAGGATCCCGACCAGAGCAGACGTATATCTAGGCAGGGAGTGGTTGTATGGCTTGGGCCCTAGTCTAGCTCGGAATTAGTTACATAATACACTATTTCCCATCTTCCGTTGTGCATTCTTTCATGGTATCAGAGCACCGGTGACTTACAGCATTAGTAGCTCACTCTTCTTCAGCGGTTTTCAGCCCACATCACATTCAGTTCTGATTGCCAGTCTGGTGATCTGTGTTTTTGAGATCCACGATTTCTAGTGGCTTCAACTTGCGGTTGGAGCAGATCTGCATCAGCGTTCTCATCGCGGAGCTGTTTAGTGGCTGGATTTACTGATTTGAGTCAATGTTTTGCTGATTTTGGAGCATCTATACCTGCGTTTTTGGTCCTGGCCGACACAGTACTTGGTTTCTACTTGTTCCTTGCCTTCTGTTGGTGGCGGAGTGCAGATTTCTTTGCTGGACAGCAGCGTTTTAGGCTGAGTTTCCCATCTCTAGCGGTGCAGCTAGCACTCAGAGGGGATCCAGTGGATGCACCAGTGCTTCAGGAGTGGTTCGAGAACTGTTCTGTACTTGTGGAGACTTTCTTCTGCTGCACAATTCTAGATTCTGGAGGAGAGTAGTTCTTTCTTGCCGAGAATAGTGATCTTTTCAAAGATCTTGAGCAGAGTTTATTTAGTCCGAGCCTGTGTTCTTTGTAGTGTTTGCAGAGAAAGGAGCGTGTTTTGCTTGTGAGGTGTGATCCTTACGCAGGGATCACTTGTTTGTTGCTGATATGGCTACCTTGCCCCTCACTTGTTGCTTCTTTGACGAAGCAAACAAGCTTGACGGTCACTTCATCTGTGCCTCTCCTGATGCTACAATCTTCTCTGTTTGGAAGTTGTTGTGTGACCTGTTTGGTGACACAAATGACTGGCGACAAGTTTTTGGATTAGAGTGCTTTGATGACAGCACTTTGGTCGACACTAGTTTTGGAGTGGAGGACAGTGGACCCCCTGTGGTCCGGCATTTGAGGAGTTTGTTCTTGTTGCTTCACCTCCGGATGATTCTTTGACATCTGATCTCCAGCTTGTGTCATCTACTGATTCTAGGGATCTAATTCCATTTATGGAAGAGTCTTCTACTCTCAGTGATGCTTATGAGGACTTTGATGATACCACTGCAGTTTATATTCTTGCTTCCCTTCTCATTGTGAGGAGTCTACCTCTGCCTCTCTTTGTGATGCTTCTGAGGATGTCCTTCCACCTGCTAGTTCTGCATTTGGTTTGATGTGGCGTGCAGGGTTGTTTTGGAGGATGGGCTTTCAGACTTGGTGGGATGCTTTGGATTTGTGGTCGCTGGCCGTGCTTGGGGCACAGTGGTACTTCTGGAGATTTCAGGATTTGGATCAGAATTAGGTTGGGCTTGTGCCAGCCCACGACGACTTCCATGTGTAACCCTCCACTTTGGGTAGCCCTCTCTCAGGGCTTTGATGTGTATTTGTGTAGAAGATAATATCCCTATTTGTGTAAGTCTCTGTGAAGCCTCCTGTGTCCGACCATAGAGTTCCATTGCAATTCCATACTCCCATACTCAATGCATCTGTGGTCTCATAGACCTTGCACTGTCATGTGGGGCATTTATCGGTTATGATGACTCGGTCATCACAGTAAATGGCCCCTTGCCTTGCGGGCTTCCATAACCTAAGCCATCCCAGCTTTCCTATGTTCCACCTGTAGAGGGTTGAGGTCATCTCCAAGGTATATTTTGGTGGTTCGGAGGGTGGCCCTCTTCTTCAAGAATGCCAAACGGGACTCCATATCTTTGAACTTGAGGAGGAGAGGCTTCTCCCTTGTCAAGTCCTTCCCGGCTTGCCAAGCATCTACAAAAGGGGAGCCCATCTGTCTGTGTAAAGTCTCACCGTCCTCTTTTGGTGAGTTGCCCGTTTGCAAGCCTATTACTCGCACATCTAGAGCGATTGGCGACGCTTCTCTTCCTCAAGCGTGGCCGTCATGATGGATGTGGCATTTGGGGTGTGGACTGTTTTTTGCTTTTTCACAACCTCAACCCATTTGGAGGTTTCTCCAACCTCTTCTTTGGTTGCTTCCACGTCTTTTCAAAGGCCTGCATGCTCCTCCCAGAATCGTGATTTGGCTTCTTGAATCTCTGCTATGATTGCCTTCTTAGCCTTCTCTAGTTCCGCCTCAAGTTTGGCATTGACATCTCGCAATTGGGCAATCTCTAGAGGAAGGGCTTCTTATGTGGCTAGCTCTCTTTCCTATTTGCCATACTTGTGCATCTCTGCCTTGCATAATTCCATACATTTCTCCATGCATGCAACTAGGCATGCGTCCTTCGAGGCTTCCATCTCTTGTTGCATCTCATCTTGCAGCTGTTTGTACATTTCCTCTTTGCCTTGTACAGTCCTGACAGCATGAATCTCCTTTTGATGCTGGTTCAATGTCCTGTCTATAAACTTCTTTAGGTCTAAAAGGGCCTTTTGAGCCTGTTCTTCGATATACAAAAGACCTGAAGGGCATATGAGACCATGAACAGTACAATGATACCATGGGTATACAGTGCCATGGAAAAACTAAAAAAGAACATGAAAACTGAAAACTGAAACATGACTCCATAAGCCTTGTGATGGCAGATGTGGCTATGGTGAGGGCATATCACGTTGTCAGAGAATCTCATTGATCTGCTCTGTGGGGTGGAGATCCTTGGTGCTCTGGGTTGGGGGCGCCTCGCACGTAGGAGGGAGCAGGCCTGCTCATTCAAGACTCCTCTGGGACACGAATATGGCCCATGTACGGCTGGTATGAGCTGATGTTAATGCAGCGGTGTTGGCGTGGGTGGCTGATTTGGATGCTCGTGCTATGAACAAATCATTGATGGATCTCTGGGCAATATCTTGTATGGGCTGGCCTTGTCTTTGAGCAGGTCCTCTCAATACTCCATCCCTATGTCATCTGAGCTCTATATCTTGTACATCCACTGAGAGAGAGAGAGAGAGAGAGAGAGAGAGAGAGAGAGAGAGATTAATGCCTCTGAAACTACAGGCTGCATGCGTCCAAGTGAAAGAGAATCGCCTTTTCTTAAAACTGTTGGAAGCAGTGTTGAAGACGGGAAACCGCATGAATAGGGGTACCAACCGTGGTGAAGCTGAAGCATTCAAACTTGACACGCTGTTGAAACTATCCGATGTGAAGAGTGCTGATGGGAAAACAACCCTTCTCCATTTTGTGGCTGAAGAAATCATCAAGTCAGAAGGTCTGAAAGCTATGCATGCAAGTAATGAAGTGGATTCATCCACAAAGATGCCTGGAAATGCATCAGCATCAGATGGGAAGAAAAATGAGGATCACGTCAAGCGTAGAGGATTGGAGGTTGTTTTGCAGTTATGTACTGAGCTAGGAAGTGTAAAGAAGGCAGCAGGTGTGGATGCTGATGCACTGAGTCAATCTGTATTGAAGCTGGCAAGTGGGTTGCTGTCTATTCAGAACAGGTTGAAGACAAGCTTTCAAGTGCAAGCACAGTTGTCGAGCATTTTCCCCACAGAAGACAATTTTGGTGCAAACATGGAAGTGTTTTGCTCTCAGGCAGAGTATGATGTAGCAAAGGCAAAAGAGGATTTAAGCAGGGTTTTGGATAAGGTGAAGCAAGCGACTGCCTACTTTCATGGCAATCTGAGAGAGACACAGCCACTACGATTGTTTATGATAGTTAGAGACTTTTTAAGTATGCTAGAAAAGGTTTGCAAAGACTTCGCAAAACCACTTAAGATGAACATTCGTGGCTAATCAGCTCACCCTAGGGCTCTCATCCTTTGAAAGCTAAGGTTTCTATGATGCTGAATGGATGCTTCAGAATTGCACTGTACAGCAATGTTGGGTGAAAATTTGAGGTGGGATATGTTGCCATGAGCTTCTTTCAGAGCTAAATTTTTTGTTGGCATGCTTCAGTTTTGAAGTGGAGAGATGCAGAGGTAGACAGGTGGACCGGTGGTGTCACTTTCAACAATGCTCCCAAGGACAGATGATTTTGGCTATACAAAAGGCAGAAGTTGGTAAGGTCACATTGGATAGCAAGAAGCTGTGGTCTCTGTTTTGTAGCTTGCTGTATATATTTGCAGCTTTCTTCTGAACTGTGCATTATACTGGAGATAGTGAAATCTGGTCCGGCTCTGTCTGAGGAGGAGGATGGTGTGCAGAGAAGGCCTCCAGTCCGAGCAGCATGGGAGACGTCATGGGTCATGAGATTTCAAAAAGCTTGAATGGTCACATGTCTGTAATCTTCTAATCGAATTCTGAATCTCTGGGCTCTTTAGGTCTGGCCAAAGTGAAGTACCTTGCCTCATTCGGCAAAATGAAGTATTTATCAGCTAGATGGTTGCTGCCTTATGACATGGATGTGGTTGTCACTTGTAAAATGCTGGCCATTATTAAGCAAGACCGCACTGTCCAGAGTAGTGAATTTGCTGAGTACTACTCACCTTCTTACTTCTTTAAGGCAACCAAGACGTTTTGGGCAAGAAAGTGAACCACCACTCACTTACCATATGTGCCACAGGTGTTAATGATTGCAAGAAGTTGACTCCATTAGATGTTCCTTCCATTTTTAAGTCATGGCTTTGCTCATTACTCCAATATTACACATTGATTTTTTGCCTTGTAGAGGCAGGCTTCTTTCCCCATTCTATTGGGTTTGCAAGTACTTGTCTACTTGCTTGCTACAGGTTACTTTATGCAGTGCCACAAGTGTGTCAAGAGAGGTATGCTGTGCCCCTCTTTGCTCTTTTCGTTGTGCGCCATGCGCTAGGGCAGATTTTGTCACTCGTCAGTGAAGATTTTTGGGGCAGGGTTGGGGGGCAATGAAATTGAAGGGTAAGGATGTTGCCCATTATCATCGTGTAGATCACCATCATGGATAATGCATAGATGGCGTTCAAGTGCATAGGAGGTTATCTCTAGGAATTGAAATCATAAGAACTCTTTTGCTCATGTAGTGCCCTTAGTACATGCAACATGCTATAATAATACTTGTAACAGATTCCCATAAGAGGGACATTCATGGTTTGGTTATTGTGTCTGAGACGTTTAGTTATTGTGTACGAGTAGTTCTGGTCAGACCCATTAGGCAGCTTGACTTGTAAGTTTGACAAGTTTTCCTTGTAACCTTTGCTTTGTCTCATAAATTTGGCACTTTTTCGTTATTACTTTTGATCCAAAGGTCCCATTTTCCTGCTTTCTAAAACCCTTGTTTGAGGGTGCTTATGTCACCCCTGTAGCTTTGAAAGTGAGGCTTTATATTCTAAGCGGGTTAATATGCATTCGTCTTTTATCAATTGTAAGTTTTCCTGTTAATTTTAAATATAATGAAGCTAATTTCCTCATGTAAGGAAACAAGAAATTCACATGGAGAAATAGTGTGCATGAACTAGGCCACTCATCAGGGCCACAATCTAAGCTCGATCCATGCCATGGTTTATAACATGCATAGTGCACACTTCCACCTATATGTAGAGATTGGGCATTCGCTATCGTAACTCATGTTGTATATCGGTGTCTTGCACACAGAAGGATCAATGCCTTGGAAGTGTTGATTTGAAATCAAAATGCATCACTTGAGGTTGTTAGATTATGGTTGGGAGGTGTTGCACGATGGTAGTACAGATGATACATTTCTCTTTTGCATTTGATTGTGAATGTGGGATGGATGTTGAAAGAGATATGATTTGGTTGAGAATTATAGGGGGTAGGAATTTCGGTTTCACAAGAAAATGCCAATCCTACAAAAGTAGTAGAATTTTTTTGGGGATGAATGCTACAAGTACTAAACTATTTGTGGCTTATGTGCATCTAATTACACCACAAGAAAAAAAGGAAAGTACTAGTCCAGCTCACATGGCTACAAGTACTAAACTATTTGTGGCTTCTGTGCATCTAATTACACCACAAGAAAAATGGAAAGTACTAGTCCAGCTCACATGTCATTTCAGCCCACACCTGCTCCACATACTCCTCTTTTGAGCACATGCTTTCTTCTCTACACTCTCAGCTGCTCCTCTCCTTTGGGCATGTTCTTTTTGCCTCATTTCATGCTGAAATCTCCCGTTTGATAGACCTGAAAACACCCACACCCAAATATCCCTCTTTAGAAACAGTGTTCCCACTCCTAAGCTCTCCTCTTGGTTGTTTTTATAAAGGGATGAATTGATTTCCCAATTCTCTACTCCAAGTTAAACAATGTACTAAATTTGATCTGAACCTTAGCCTATCAACAGTGGCTGCTTTAAGTTAAAGCAATGTGTACGCAAAAGAAGGGCGCCATATGAACGTTGGTTTTGCTCGTTAAGTGAGATTCAAATGTTGGTTGGAAAGAAAGTTGAAAAGATGGAAAATAGGGTCCACAAATGCTAACCTTCACAAGGTTACTATGGTATAGATCCAATATTGAAGTGATATTGGAACTATCATATGCCTATTTGGAGAACACTTCCAAGCATATGATGTGGTAATCTGGTAATAGATTACACTAATAAAAAGGTTTTCAGACTCATGTTTCAGCATTACCAATATTCCCATAAAGGCTTGAGGGTGTCATGTGGAGATACATATACACATTTTGAGAGAGACCATTCTAGAGGTATGCCTGTAGTTCCCTATGTCAAAACTCATATAGTAATATTTGTATGGGATTGCACCGCATATGTACATGTGCGCCATCCTTCCATGCTTTGATAGTTTATTCTGTTGCACGTGTGTAACGGTCCTTTGAACACCGTTGAGCACACACTCACATATAGTAAGAGGCTTCCTTTATGACATCATTTTCTTGCCATCTTGATACAAGATGTTTCCATATTGCAACCGTTGTATTGTAAGATTGAAAATACTTTGATAGTTTAAACACCTTTGTTGGTGTGATCAAGGTGGATTGAAAACACTTTTCATGGTGGGTTGAAAACATGTATTGTCATATTTTCACTTTGTATGCTTCCAAAGAAGCATCCTCCATATGTTGAGCACTACAATGTCCTTATTCATATTTATGGTGTATCATATCATGTCCTTTGAGATGATGACTTGTAACACATTCACGGACCTTTACTCCTCTTTGCCAGGATCACTTGTTGGCAGCTTTCCCCTTACTACCCCTTCCTTCTCAACCTCTTCACCATCTTCTCCACCACCCTCTGAGAGGTTTTCAATGGAATTCCCCCACCTGGAGCCAATGAAGCTAGACCATCACAGCCCCCACTAGCTCCTCGACGAGCTAGTCTATCCTTTTGTATGAGTCTTTCTCATACACATTGCTTTAACTTGGAGCAGCCACTATTGATAGCCTAAGGTTGAGATTATGAGTCTTTTGCATACACATTGCTTTAACTTGGAGCAGCCACTAATGATAGCCTAAGGTTGAGATCAAATTTAGTACATTGTTTAACTTGGAGTAGAGAATTGAGAAATCAATTTAGCCCTTTAAAAACAACCAAGAGGAGAGCTTAGGAGTGGGAACACTGTTTCTAAAGAGGGATACTTGGGTGTTGGAGATGAAATCAACTTGCCCCCTCATTGAGCTCTATATATAACAAGATTACATACACATACTTCTCAATGCAATTGATCAACCATCGATGGATGCCATAGCTAACCTTGACTTGTGACATTTGCTTTTTCACCATCAAGTCCATGACCCAAGCTATTTGGGATTGCAAGAAAACCAAGGCAATGGATCAAGCGGTTCTATCCTTGAGATTGCTTACACATGGTTGTGTGATTCTCACTCCAATCCTCGCTCATCTTTTCAACAAGTCCATTTTCCAAGACCTCTAAATCTAGTGTGAAAACACTTTTATATAGGCTTGGTACCTAATGAACCCACAAAACCATCGTCGAACCATCATGATAATCCATCATTGGCAAAGACATATAAATCAACAGAGTAAAGATACATTTTAGTGACTGTGTAGAGAGGCATGTGATTTGTGTAGAGAGGCAAATATATATAAATCAATAGAGTAAAGATGAGTGTAGAGAGGCATGTGATTTATGTAGAGAGGCAAAGATAAATAAATCAACAAAGTAAAGATACATCTTAGCGAATGTGTAGGGAGGCATGTGATTTGTGCCATTAGGCAAGTTTCTATGATATACTAGACTACATCTTCACACTTAAAAGCCTTAGGGAGATATTTCATAATGTTGCTTTTTGTGGATTTTTGATATATATGTCCATGAGTTAAATTGATTGGTTGAATGAGATAGTTAGAGGTGTAAGATGAGATCATTCACACCATATGACCAAGTCGTTAGTCATACATAGGCAACGACTTGTAGAGCAAGTGTGTGGAGCATACCTTGTTTAAATCAAGGATGTCTCTCTCCCCACCCTTTTTGGTTCCATTTTTTTTTTCGTACACGCCCGGGGCCCACTCAAGTGGGTGGAGCCGATTTCCATATTTACATTTGTAGATTTCATTGATAGACTCAACTAGATGAGGCTCCACTTTATTTGAGATAGTCTTTTTTATTCTATGTAGATGACATAGTACTATTGTCACACACAAAAGTAGAGATACTTGTATTCAAGGAATGGGACTTGCATGTTGATAAAGAGGAGGATTATGGTCTTCATCAACACACAAGTCCACAGTGGGGAGAGTACAAGTCACGATGATCTTAGAATCATATGTAGAAAATCATGCATATAAGTCTAGTAGAGTTTTTAGCCCACCTTGCCCACATGGATGCCTTATTTGAGTTGGTATGCATCACTAGCACACTTGGAGGGGGAATGCTTTAGTTTGCACTTTTAACATGTCCAAATAAAGCGATTTCTCTTTAACTTAGTAGTTTAGCCAAACAACCATGTATGGAGCAATGTTTAGGGCTTAAAACTCACAACATAGGAGCTCAACAATGACACTCATGCCTTTGTAGCTTGTCCTCTCCATAAATATTTATGTGCTATGATGTTGAATACGACATATGGCACTTTCCTTAGATGACGAAAAGAAGAACATGAGGTAGGCTCGATTAGTGAATGAGTGGATGAAAGAATGAGGGAATATGGAGCCTTTTCATAGAGTTGTGGAATTGGCTAGTATATCTCATACTCCTACACTCATACTCTCAATGCACCTTCATTTGGGCCCTCTAATTTTCTAACATAGGTTCACAATTCTTTTTGTGTAAATTTAGCCAACCTTATTGCACAGGCAGCAATGACCTAAAAATTTTAAAAAAAGTCATGAGTTTAGCATGAGCTGAAAAAATAGTTATGAAAAAAACTTTACTGCCTAAAGCTTAGTTGAAGTTAAGGGCGCTAACCACCAAATACTCTCATGCACCTGCTCAAGGTTAAGGACGTTTAAGCTTTCACATGAGACCTAGTAGATGAGAAAAAAAATTTCCTCACAAGCTATGGCTACGGCTCTCTGCCCCTTACAACCCATCTCTTCTCTTGACCATACAAACAATGAGCTCTGTATGGGACACTCGCTTGTTTCACCTCTTCATGTAATAGTTAAATTTAAAATTTATAGTGAATGATAACATAAGATAAATATATAAATCATAACAATAAGAAACACATGAGAGACTGGGTTATCACATAATGAAGCTTTAAATAGCTTTACAAAAACCATCGACTTTTTGTTAAACCAAGATTCTAATCTCCTCCCTATAGTGTCTCTACCTTACAATCACACCTACATTATCACACATAACTCTAATCTCACCTAATAAGGTAAAAATTCTAATGTCACTTAAGAACATTGACTCTAAGGTTATTTAACCTTCACAACTTACCATTGTCACCACACTAAAGTTTTAACACACTCCCTTGCAAGTTGGGGTTACATTGATAGTTGTTGATGAAGATGGTGTGCCTTGAATAACACCAAGCCACGATGCTTGTGCTATCCTTGTGCAAGTTCTGCACTGCTTTGGGTAATACTTATGGGATGCTAGGTTGGGGCCATCGATACCACAGAAGCTTGCGGAAATCAAAATTTCAGATTGGGGGTGAGTCGACAGGACTCTACGGTTTGATGGTGAGTCACTAGCAACAATCTATGGCGGTCATGTGATGCAAATGATGTCAGGTCAATGAAATCTTTTTTTTTTTCCGAGAAAAAGATCCTTCAATTAGTTAAAGAAAAAACAGTTACATACAAACTCGCCTCATTTAAGGGCGAGAATCAAATGATCATGAGGAAAAGAGATGCTTCTCCTCCAGGTAGCCGCTCTGTGAGGAGAAGGCTATCTCATATGGGCGCCCGAGGGGGGGGGGGGGGGAATCTCTGTCTTTGAATGATTATGAATGATCCATGACCTACCTTTATATAGTAAAGTGATAGCAAGTCGTAATCAGGTCAGTTTTCACTTTTCAGGCTAGAAAAAGTCGTAAAATGTGTTATATTGTGTCCATAATATGTCCCAACCATTAGTGCATGTCCTTGGCACCTCCGAGCACCTATAGGGCCACCAAATTGGCTCTAAACTTCCCATATACGACCTCTAACTTTGCCTTTAAGGCGGTTGTAAGAAATAATCATGTTTACGTGGTGGCACCGGATTAACGTGCGCACATGACATGCAGGCATTGAAGTGGTGCCGGGCATAGGCACGAAGCAGGCAGACAGAGGGCGTGGGTAGCGAAGCAACGCTGGACACAGGCACGGAGCGGCAGATAGGGGACATTAGCAGCAGCGAAGCAGCAATGGGCACAGGCGTGAAGCAAGCAGACATGGGGCGTGGGGCGCGAAGCGAGCAGAGGGCGCACATGTGGAGAGAGAGAGAGAGAGAGAGAGAGAGAGAGAGAGAGAGAGAGAGAGAGAGAGAGAGAGAGAGAGAGAGAGAGAGACCCTCCTCCATCCTCCTCAAAAGCCCTAATCACTCTAGCCTTTGTGGCCCAAGCGATAGTGGGGTCCATGAAATCTTATGCACACAAGATAGTAGAATCTCAAAGAAAGAATCATCAAACTCAAGGAAATTACCTCTGTGCATCCTCACATCATCTATAAAGCTTTATGCAAATGCTATGGGCAAAGGTATGCTTATAGGTTAGTGCTTAGTTAGGTGGGTGCAAGGGTAATATTGGTAAGGGTTCTTGGGGGTCTTCAATGTTTGGTCTCAGCTTGATATGAGGCTCTCTTGGCTTTTGAGGTGCTCCCTTATGATGTAGCTTAGTTGGCACCCTACAATGAAACTTTGGCTAGGGGCCCTTGGAGTTCCTCAAGTAGAGGGGCTCTTTTTTTTGTTGGGGCTTTGATGGCAAGTTAGGTGATCTTCTATGTTGGGCCTCAGACGGTTTGCAAAAGTACTATATTGTGTTGTGGGTCAATTGGTGGGTAGCAACTGTGTAGCTTTGGATATAGGTCCTTAGGGTTTTTCTATGTGTGATTACTTTCTTTGATTAGGGCTCAAATGGATGGATAGAGCTACTCATATATGTTGGGTCCTTTGATGTACCCTCCTATGTTGGGGCTCAGTTGGTTGGCTCAATTGGGACTCTAGACATGGTCCCTTGGGGCACCTCTACTGAGGTGCTATTCTTTGTGTGGGGACTAAGATGCTATGTTGGGGTTCTGATGGTATAGCATAGGGGCTCTTTTAGGTAGTCGCTCAGTTGGTGGGTTAATGGGAGTTGACTTGGGCTCTTCCCTACACTTTGGTAATGATCTATGTATAAGCGGTTAAGATTTTCTTAAGGAGTGTATATCTCTAATGCACATGTAATTAAGGGTTTGTATATGATTTAGTATGGGATGAATGTTGATAGTGAGGGGTTCACGATGTAAAGCCTACTCAAGGGAGAACTATTGTATTGCAAACCATATTGTAAAGTACCTTGTCTAGCCAATTGTATAGAAAATATCTAGCCTTGAATTACAAAGATAGAATAAGATGTCCACATTTTGCCTATATAGAGTTGCATTTGCCAAATCTTTCATCTTTGCATGTTAAACTTTTTGGGACACGAACATACCCAAAAAATAAAGGGCATTCATTGGTTTGCCAAAATTTGATTCCCAAGCAATAATGCAAGTAAATTCAAATGTGCTATATTTCAAAGCAAATGTCAATGTAATCCCATCTTCAAGAGTATAATAACGCCATCCACATAGCAAATGATAGTCACTAAATCAATCCATCCTTCAAATCATAGTGTAGCCTTAGTGGGACTATTGATAAATCCCTTTAAACAAGTAACTATGTATTTTTTAAATAAAAAACTAAGCTCTTGGAGCTTGCTTGAATCCATAAAGTGCTCTCATAGTAAATCCCCTTAATAGAAAAAGTAAGTGTGTATCTTTTGTTACTAAGCTCTTGGAGCTAGCTTGAGCCTATAAAGTGCTCTCTTGAACTTACATGCCTTACTTTCATGTCCCAAAATCTAAAAACTAGGTGACTACCCCACATAAGCTTCTTCCTTCATCTCACTAGCAAAATCTGTTTAAATATACCTTCATCAATGCACTTTCCATCCATGATAAGTTGCAATAATACAAATGTATGGAAACATATATTTCCTGATAATCAATCCCTTCTTTTTGTGCACAACCTTTTGCTACAAGATACACTTTTTGCTCAACATTAAATGTACTTTTTGCATGATACTTGGCCTTCAAGATCCATTTTGTTTCCATGTTCTTCTTACCTTGAGATGCATCTACCAAATCCCTAGTACGATTTCTCATGATAGAATCATACTTTTTGTATGTGGCAACTTTCCATTGGGCATTCCCCTCTTCTTGCTCATAAGTTTGAGGCTTAATATCAAGAAAGTTATTTTTTACAATGTACAAAGTCCTTGCAAAGTGGGAGAGGCAATAATTTCTTGACTTAGATGAATTTGATCAAGTTGATGTAATAATATAGCTGGTAGATAGATAAATCTGATCATGTTAAAAATATAGCTTGTGGATTCTCTTTTATAAACCTCCTAACTGCTTGAGTAACATATGCACACATTATGGGTGTAGGTTAACAAGCTAAATAGAGTTCCAATGCCCATCCTAGGTGTGGTGAACCAAGTACTCATGCATACATGAATGTTAAAAACCTCGCTCAACCAATTGAACTAAGAAAGCAAAAGGTTGTTAGGTTGCTTGGTGAATTACTCAACCATTTTAATTGCATGACAATGGAAGCAAAAATGCAAGGGAAAGATTTCTACATTGGGTCAACCACCCTTGTGGGTGGTCCAAAACAACAAAAAAGTCAATGCGGCCACACAAAAAGATTATTACCCATTTCCATACACTGAACACGTTGGAAAAAGTTGCCGGTGAAGAAGCCTACAACTGCAAGGAGAGAGACCAAAGCAAACATGCCATATTTCATTGGATTAAATGTGTTCTCTGAGATCAAAAGAAAGCATCATATTTCTCCATGTAATATAGAAAAGCACAAGAAATAAAAGACACTAAATGCAAAAATACCATGATTAAAAAAAAGGCAAAGTCATGATTCAATAAACTCCACTGAGTTTATTGTAAATTACTGTAAATTGAATGCTAGATTTTCATAAAAATTAGGTCTTCACTTGATGGCACTAATCTCATGGCCAGATTAGGTCTTCACTAGGCACTAAATCTCAGGGCCATCCATCCATGCACGTACGCCAACCAACCATCATAGGATGGATGTCCATGGCCCACTATGCCATGCCATGTATGTCACCCACATGTATCCATGTCCTATCATCGTGCAAATGCTCTTGGGATGTTAAAATACAAGACTAAACAATCATGGTTTCATTTTTTTAAACAATGTGGTTGATTTTTTTAGTTCCAAAACGTACTTATAAATGTGCACACAAATATAGCAATTTATATTGGTGCCAATCCATAGAAGATGTAAAAGTTACAAGTTGTATACAGGTAAAAAAATATACTCAAAATCCTCATTGACCATTGATGCTCTTATTATGCTTATAGCCACTCTTGCACTGACCACATGTCATTAGGCCCAAGCAGCCCCCTTCCAACTTTGTGAAACCTATCTTCTAGGGCATCCTACGGCACACAAGAAAAAAATTAAAAATGGTATTCTTTATTTTAAGGGATGCCACCTATGCTAGTAAAAGTCATGTGTACATTGACAGTTGTACATGATTTGTCTCATAGGTCGAGTTCGGCCTCTAGTAGACGTTAATACAGCTTTCTTTCTTTCTTTCTTTCTCTCTCTCTCTCTCACACACACACACACGTGTCTGTGTTACCAACAGCTTCCCACTCCCACTTGGTCAGGGATACTTTGCACCCCATCATAAGCAGACGGTACGAACTTCATATCATCATAATAAGCTCGTCGGCAATATCACTTCATATGCGAGAATACGATCACATGCCTGTTGCAAAGTAATGATATACATCCACCTTTGCTTCAGCCTTCAAAACTGGTATATTATTACACATTATGTTACCTAGAAGCCTTGAATTGGTCATGCCATTCTTTCGAGCTTTTCAGGTACAAACTTGCTGGTCTAGAGACTCGATGAGATCTTTGAAATTCAGAACACACCAGTCAGACTGTGCTGCAACAGGCGCCCGGAACTGCACTCCCCCATAGCAGATGAAAATGTCTGCCCCTCCCGGTTGCCGAGCCTTCATAATTCAAAAGATTGTCTCAGATACATGACACTAAACAAGATAAGCTTAACTCCAAAATCACATATAAGCCAATGGAAGTTAAGAGCAGTATACAAGCATGTCTATATTATTAGTGAACGTGATAATGCTAATTAAAACTGTAAAAACTCCTATTACAAATCATCACCAAAAGAACATACTTAAAGTAGTAAAGAAGCAAGTCTAGATTGTTAATGACCATGAAAATCATATCAAACAATCATCACCAACTATCATGTGATTACCATCCTTTGATTACATCCATTCTTTCACATACATCCACATCCATTCTTTTAGATACTCATCCACATCCAAAGCATCTTGGCTAGACATGATTAATACATTGTAATCCACGATTGAAGCATCTTTTGATCCATTATTGAAACAGAGCAAGCCAAGTGCAGACATTACCTCCAGATCTGTCGCGCCATCACCAACCATGACCAATTGATTGTAGTGAAATTTCTGGACCAATAACTTATAGAATGAGATTTATACACATGCAATGCTCCCATATATCTTTAGGCTAGTTACAGAAACAGCCCGTGGGAGAGGCAGAAAGCTGGAGGGGTACTCCCCAACCAGGCGGCCTGAGCAAAAACCCTGCCAATGGGCCAGCATGTGTAACCATGCCTTGGCATTCTTACCAGCATAAACACAAATTTGAATATCCCTAGGTCACAGAGATCCTCGTATAAATCTCATAAAATGTAATTAATCATTAATGATATCCTTCCCCACCTGCTTGATCTGTGCAATGGCTGCAGCTTTTCCACCACTTCTTGAGGTAGGTTCTTCAGTATCAAAGCCCATGTATTCACCGTTCTCATCAAAGAGCAATCTGTTGGCAAAAATCCTTTCTTCTGGAATCTGTAGAATTTTTGCCACAGGCTACAGACAAAAGGAAAACAAATTACACAGAAATATCAGTTGAAAAGTAGAAAGTTTTACTGCTACTGTAGAATTTTTGCCACTTCACTATTACCTCTAGGCCTCAGCAACAACTAAGTTTTACCTCCCCAAATCTCTCTCTCTCTCTCTCTCTCTCTCTCTCTCATGATGATGCTATCTCGCATGATATGCTTATAACCATTGGCTAGCTTAGAGGTCCACTGCACGTCTGAATTCATGTGTATGTAAGGGCATTTATGCCAATTCATTATATTCTTGTCTAGGCACCCAATGAACAACGAGAGCGAACAATATTATTATTATTATGGCATGAACACCCTAGATTAGGGTTGGCCAGACAACTAGCCCAAAAGTGATTATAAATAGAGGGCTATAGCTGGATCATATCATTCATTGGGGACAGATAAATCATGCACAGCACACCCAAGCTCATCGGAAGAGTGCATCCGGAACCGGGGACATGCTGGTGCCCCACACTTGTGGGGCATCTCTAGAGAGGGCACACTTCCTCTAGAGAGCCAGACGCCCCCCCCCCTTGGAGAACCGAGCTGTCGTCTCTGAAGCTTCACATCTAGCATATACTCTAGCATCATAGAGAGGGTGTAAGCCCAGCGGGGCATGCCGTGATAGACTCAACCACGTATCCAAGAGAAAGATCTAAAGAGAGGGGAGAGAAAGAAGGGAATAGGGATCTTGCATAGTACACCACATTGAATGGGGAACAGGCCCCGCCCCCTTTTGGGAATTTATTCAAGAACAATCCATGGGCATGCTGGCCAGGATCAATACAATCAATGAATACAAAAAGCAAACAAATATGCCGATGTAGAATCCCTAAGTTCAGGTCGGTGTGGAGTCACGAGATTTTTGATGCTGAGCACACCACTGGGATGACCCACAAGAATCTCTCACCAGGCTAGTACCAAATCCATTATTCAGATCCAAATCCAAGTCCAAGTCCAAGTCCAAGTTCAAATCCAAGTCCAAGTTCAAGTCCAAGTTCGAAGTTCCAAGTCCAAGTTCAAATCCAAGTCCAAGTTTAAGTGTAGGTTCCAAGTCCAAGTTCAAATCCAAGTCCCAGTCCAAATCCAAATCCAGGTCCAAGAATCACTAATCTCCACAACTCCTACAGCCTTGTCGATGAAGAAAACCATGGAAAAGCTCTTTCTAGCAAGAAAACTGATATAAAACCTGTTTTAATGGTTTTCAGGCGATAAAAATCTCCAAAAAACAGTTTGTAGGGTTTTTAGAACAATTTTAGGGCTTCGGTCGGTACAGTCCTGTGCATGTCCATACGGTTATACGGATCTGTACAATCGTACAGACAGATGATGGCGTGACACTACCATAGTTGTCAGGTACAAAAAGTTCGATTCGGTATGGTACGTTCAAATACGGTCTCGGAACGCACCGCTAAATTTTGAAAATAAAAATACGGTGGAGGTACAGTCCATTTAAAAAATACTTAAAAATATAAATATATATTGTTATACACACATACACATAGATGCAAAACTTAGAGAAGTTACTACTTGCAGTTGCCCAAAACATAGAAATTTAGGAAGAGGGAGAGAGAGGGAGAGGGAGGGGGAGGCTTGCGGAAGAGGGAGATGCTTGAGAGCGCCTAGAGGGGAGAGAGGTTTGAGCCTTGAAGGAGAGCTCGAGGGAGAGGATTGATCTTGAGCAATAAGCACTTGTGGGGGGAGGGTTGAGCAATGAGCACTTGTGAGGATGGGATTGGGGGAGGGGCTATTATAATTTATATAGGATGCATGATGCATCAAGAACATTGCAAGCAAAGGCAAGCAAAGGCTAAAGTCTAAAACAGTCCCCAAAACGCCCAAGAAACGGCGAGAAAAATGGTTTTAAAAAAACGGCAACAAAAAACCAAAAAAAAAATGGACGCTTGGATTTGACCGAACTGCCTGAATCGAACCAAACCGTTCGTATTGAACTGGACCGCTTGGGCGGTGCGCGAACCGGGTGCCACTGTGGGCACTACAGCCAATGAAGGCGCTCTAAATCAACGAGCAACGATGAAAAACTCCATGGTTTAGTTCATGATCAAGAAGATGATTTCCAAGCTTCAACGGGGATGGCAACACCTTAAAGATAAAGAGGTTTTTCTCCAACATGATGCTCAAGAGAGGCTCGTGCTTCTTTTATACTTGAAGAGGGCCCTGCTTTTTGCCAAAAGCTTATCCATGCTTTGCTTTTGCCTTTTTACTATTTACTTTTTCCTTTTTGCTTTCCGAGCCTTGCTTTTTGGCCCTGGAGCTGCCCTTGGCTCGTGGTCAACCTGGTTTGACTTTTTGCTTTTTCTTGCTTTTTGACCAAAGCTAGTGCTTTTTCTTAATCATACCTTATAGACCCTGTTCCCATGTCTTCTTCCACCTTTTGGTGTCAAGGCATGAGTTTCATCATGTGAAATAGAGTTAGGAGGGCCAAATAGTTACAGAGGCACTACCATTGCACCATATGGACATTGACATTATGTAGCTTGAAGCTAGGGAAGATGACACATGATGAGGTCTCCTTGATTTATGGATTAATTGTGCATGCACAGCCCACGTAGTATGCGGGCCTGTTTTTAGTTGGGAGATTGGTCTTTTTTTGTTTGCATGTGTTATGACCTTAGTTTACACATGGATCATATGTACCACACAAAGACCCATGACGTCTTTAGTAGATGTCGATAAAATCTCTCTCAAAATGTGTATACTTTGAATGCAGACCGCCTTTCACATTTGGCCCTTGAGTCCTCCATGCAACTTACATGAGAGGGACAAAGCATGTTGTGGTGCTCACGGGTGGTCAGCTAGTTTGACCAACATGGCCTTTAGATGGACCACCTTCCCCCCTTCCAATATATTCCGAAGCATGATGGATATAGAGCAAGAGGAGTGCTTGTGTCACATGCACTCTGCACTAAGTGCATGGTGACAAGATGGCTCATCATCAGAAGTGCAGCATTTGTACAGTTTTAGAACCCAATAGGATGATAATTGTCGTACGCCGTGACCCCATTGTACATCCTCAGTCCAGGATAAGTCAGGCACGAGCTACGTAGGTCATTCCTCAGCCTTAGTGGGTCAGTCAGTCAGTCGAGTCCCTTAACCCACTTGGAGAGAATCATTCATGCATGTAGAGTCAGTAGAAGCCTTAGGGTTTGCATCAGAAAGCACTCTGCATCTTGCATAACATGCATACATATGCCTGTGCATCATTTAGAACATCCCCAAAGCCTTAGGGAATTTACTGGGATTTATCTGGTATTTTTCCCATATTTATTAGTATTTATTTATCATTATTTGCATTATTGGGCATTTATAAATATTAACTTTATTAAATGACCAACCTCCAGTTAGTATAAATAGGCTTGCCTAGAGCCTCTTTTGCTCATTCAGTCTTCATTGTGCTAAGAGCTCTCCTCTCTCTCTTGCTCTCAGCATAAGACTAATCCATGCCCTAGTGCCCTAAGCTTTCTTCTCCAGCCCTTGAGAACCATAGCTTCAGTCCAGCCCTAGGTGTTTGTCCTCAGCCTCTAATCAGCCCAGATTCAGCATCAGTTCATGCCCATAGTTCAGCCCACAGTACAGTAGAGTTCTACGCCAGATTTCAGCCTGTTTTCTCCTGCGTTTTCTGATTCAGCAGGGCAGCAGTGCTGCGTTTCTGTCCAGCAGCTCCAGATACCTGTGTTTTGCAGTCCAGCAGCCCTACAGGTCTGCGTTTCAGCTCCTCAGCACCCCTACTCTTCAGCGTTTCTGTCCACAGCAGTTTCCAGCCCTGAAGATTCAGTCCACAGCAGTTTCCAGCCCTGAATCTGCTGTTTGCATCAGTGTCCAGCGCCTTCTATGCATCATCAACACATTCAGCAGTCATCTGGTGAAGGTAACTCAGCATTCATATGTGTTTTCAGCATTCTAACAGTGTGTAGAACAGTCCACCTTCTTCTTCTTTGAGCCTCAGGTGTGCAGCCCTTCCTCATGCCCTTGGGAGGAGTGCATAGGCTCAAGATCAAGTCATTGAGGTGTTTCTACAGCAGTGTACAGATCAGCCCTACTCCGATCCTCCGAGATCTTGCGTTTGGCTTATCTACAGTCCAAAGTCATTCTCTCTAAAGTAATAAAGCAAATACTATCTCGTTATTGGGATAGGGGGCCCTTCAGTGGGTAATTCGGGACCCAATCTGGTGTACAGTGTTCATATCTCTCTCTCAACTCTTTAAAGTTTGAAGTAAATGAAATGGATTGCTAAACTCACGAAACTCAGGATACAGAAGACGGTGTGAGCATATTGTGTGACAGGATCAACCAATACAAAGACTTCCGCTGCATATCACATTGGTATCAGATTCAGATAGTCCACACACACCGTATCCTAGCGTGGGGGCATTCTCGGATGGTTAGATTGCGTTCCGGCACGACCACCGACTTCAGCATCATGTCTACAGGAGAGAGTACTCATCAGCCGGAAGACGTCTCCCCCGAAGGAGACCTTGCTCTTCCGCCTACAGCAGACACCATAGCTCTTCTAAGAGCTCAGAACCAGCTACTCATGGAGCGTCTCCAACTCTTGGAGGCAGCAGCAGCACGTCCTTCTACACCTCCAGCAGCACCCGACTACATCTCCCTCTTCTTTCAGATGGAACAACAAAGGAGAGAGGACGAGGCCCGAAGGAGAAGAGAAAAAGAAGAAAGACGGGACTATGAGGAAGCCCAACGCAGGATCGACGAAGACCGGCGTCAGGCTGAACTCGCCGCTCGGGAACACCAACGTGAGCTTGATCGAGAACGTATGTTGCTCGAACACCAACGGGAAAAGGAGGCCATACACTTGAGGTATCAGCAGCTCTCCTCAGTCTCCCCAGTCATAGGTGTCACCAGCCAGCAGCCCGCATCAGCAACCACCATCATTCGCAGTCAACCGAATTTTAGCAAGTATGATGGTAAGTGTGATCATTCTTCAGTTAATCAATTTGTTCATCAATTTAATGCTCATTTTCCATTAGCTAGGATCACAGACCCACAAGACAAAGTCCACTTAGCGGCTCCCCATCTCACTGGTGAGGCAGTCACTTGGTGGCAGCATTGGTCTAGTATTCATACTGACCAGGCCACAGGTGTCACAGCCTTTGACTGGGACATCTTTGTCCATGACCTGAAGACCAGATTTCTCCCGCCCCAGTACATGACCGGTCTGAAAGACGAGTTCTATGGACTCAGACAGAACGGTTCCCCAGTGCTTCAGTTTTCCGGTAAGGTTATTACTTTAGCACAGCAGTTAGGGTTATCTGAGCAGGCCAAGATGGAGCAATTCATTCGTGGATTGGACTCCCACATTCGGTTCACAGTTCGTAACTTTGAACCAAGTACATATGACCGGGCTCTGACTCTCGCTCAGAATGAAGAAATGAAGCTCAACGGGGACAAGCCCAAGCAGACATCTCAGTCCAGTACCAAACCCCAGCAGCAGCAATCAGCTGCACAGACATGGAAAGGTAACGCATCTTCTAAAGATGCTAAGAAGGACAGCAGTAATAGCTCCAGTTCAGGGGGTAAAAAGGATAAAGAACCTAAGAAAACCCCTGATGAAAAGGCTAAAGCAGGCATTACTGGAGGTTATCTTCCTCCAGAGGAGCAAAAGAAGTACCAGTCAGAAAATAGATGTTTTTTCTGTCATATTATAGGGCATGGTAAGAAGGATTGCCACAAATGGCAAGCGGCACAAGCTGCCAAAGCTCCTTCTGCCACAGTTGCCACAGCTTCCCCAGCTCCTCCAGCCCCGCCTACTACCTCAAATGCAGTTCAACTTTTACCTTCCATGCATCCTATACCATCCGTGGTATTTGATGCTAAGCAGGAGGGTGAGAGCGATGCTGCTCAGAAGAGCCTTATCCGAGCTTATGGCTCTGCCCAGGGCCGACAGTTTGTAGTCCTTTTCGATATGGGTAGTTCTGAAGACGCCATCTCTCCCCAGTTGGCTAATAAATTGAACTGCACTTTAGTCCCATATCATTTGGATGTGGACGGGTTTACACCTGGTCTTCGCACCCACATTTCCCAGAAGGCACAGCAGTTTGCCTTTGAAGTTCAGAAGGCCTCATTTCAACGAGATTTCATCGTCTCCCCTCTGTTAGGGTGTGACATGATCTTAGGAATTCAGTGGTTCCGTCAGTATGAGCCTATTCCCGATTGGGGGCAGGACACTTTTACTATTTGTAAAGGTTTTCCTGAGCCTGTCATGATTCGTGGGGATAGAAGCATTCTTGGCATCCCATTGATTTCGCATCTCCAGGCCCGACGAGCTATCCGCAAGGGAGCAGAAGGAGCACTCCTTTATATTCGTGCTCAAGCAGACCCTCCCTCATTAGTAGCATCCATTACATCTTCAGTCCCTCAGTTAGCAGACCTCCTATCCAGACACCAGGACATTATGCTTAGGGGCGATCTCCCACCCAGTCTCCCACCCTCTCGCCTTGAGGACCATCACATTGATTTGGTCCCTGGATCAGACCCTCCTAGCAGGTTTCCCTATCGTCTTTCCAAGACTTTAGAGGGCGAGTTGGAAAAGCAGTTATCTGAGCTTCTCCGAGCCGGATTCATTCGGCCTTCTTCCTCCCCATTTGCTGCACCTATCCTATTTGTCCAAAAGAAGGACAAGTCTGCACGTCTTTGTGTAGACTACAGGGCATTAAACAAACTCACTATCAAGAATAAGTTTCCTATGCCCAGGATAGAGTACATTTTGGAGCGTTTAGACGGTGCTAAGTTTTTCACTAAGATCGACCTCAAGAGTGGTTACCATCAGGTCCGCATTTTTGAAGCTGACATTCCAAAAACAGCTTTCAGGACAGAGCGTGGTCACTACGAGTTCGTAGTCATGCCCTTTGGGCTTACAAATGCACCCGCAACGTTCAATAAGATGATGTCTAGGATTTTCGCAGTCCACATTGGGAAGTGTGTTTTCATATTCCTTGATGACATACTAGTCTTCTCAGCCACTGCGGAGCAGCATGAGAAAGATGTGGAGAAAGTCTTGCAACTTTTGCGAGATAATCAGCTCTACATAAATGCCAAAAAGTCTATCTTTGGTGTTAAAGAAGTTCAGTATTTGGGCTACATCATTGGTTCCGATGGGATTAGACTGGACCCCTCAAAGGTTCAAGAGATCTTAGATTGGGATATTCCTAAGACCGCCCAAGAAATCCGTTCATTCGTAGGTCTTTGTCAGGCCTATAGCACACATGTCCATCAGTTTTCCAACCTTGCAGCACCTCTTACCGACTTGCTCAAGGGGGTGAAGACTCGCAAGCAGAAAGTCTCAGTTACAGGTAAGGCACTTGAGGCATTCCGTGCACTCCAGAAAGCTGCCTCAGAAGCACCTGTATTAAAGTTAGCATCATGGGACGAACCTTTCGAGGTCATCACCGATGCCAGCAATGTAGCCATAGGTGCAGTCCTCCAGCAGGACAATAGACTCGTGGCTTATTACAGCAGAAAGTTGGATGTCGCCGAAAAGAATTATTCGGTATATGACAAAGAGCTTTTGGGTGTGATCACAGCGCTCAAACATTGGAAGCCTTTTCTTTATGGACAGGCTTTCACAGTGAAAACAGACCACCAAGCACTTAAGTGGCTTCAGACTATGCCAAGTGCCCAGTGGAGTGATCGACAGGCCAGGTGGAGTCAAATCTTCCAACAGTTTGGAGGTATGATTGCTTACATCCCTGGTAAGCATAACCCAGTAGCAGATGCTCTCAGTCGAAAGTCCAGCATCCAAGCAGTCCAAGAAGCTACCATTCTCGAAATCATCAGTTCATGCCCATAGTTCAGCCCACAGTACAGTAGAGTTCTACGCCAGATTTCAGCCTGTTTTCTCCTGCGTTTTCTGATTCAACAGGGCAGCAGTGCTGCGTTTCTGTCCAGCAGCTCCAGATACCTGTGTTTTGCAGTCCAGCAGCCCTACAGGTCTGCGTTTCAGCTCCTCAGCACCCCTACTCTTCAGCGTTTCTGTCCACAGCAGTTTCCAGCCCTGAAGATTCAGTCCACAGCAGTTTCCAGCCCTGAATCTGCTGTTTGCATCAGTGTCCAGCCTTCTATGCATCATCAACACATTCAGCAGTCATCTGGTGAAGGTAACTCAGCATTCATATGTGTTTTCAGCATTCTAACAGTGTGTAGAACAGTCCACCTTCTTCTTCTTTGAGCCTCAGGTGTGCAGCCCTTCCTCATGCCCTTGGGAGGAGTGCATAGGCTCAAGATCAAGTCATTGAGGTGTTTCTACAGTAGTGTACAGATCAGCCCTACTCCGATCCTCCGAGATCTTGCGTTTGGCTTATCTACAGTCCAAAGTCATTCTCTCTAAAGTAATAAAGCAAATACTATCTCGTTATCGGGATAGGGGGCCCTTCAGTGGGTAATTCGGGACCCAATCTGGTGTACAGTGTTCATATCTCTCTCTCAACTCTTTAAAGTTTGAAGTAAATGAAATGGATTGCTAAACTCACGAAACTCAGGGTACAAAAGACGGTGTGAGCATATTGTGTGACAGGATCAACCAATACAAAGACTTCCGCTGCATATCACAGCTTGACATGATTCATAGTGACATTTGGGGACCACCAACACAACCTCATATGGAGGTTCATTATTTTTTGTTCCATTTATTGACGATTACTTACGAAAGTGCCGGGCTTATGCCTTGAAGCAAGTCACAAGCTTTTGAGTGTTTTCAAGAGCTCAAAGAAAAGTTGGAAAATCAAGTTTGAAAGCAAATCACGGCTTTGAATTCACCATCGACTCACGACTTCCTACACTCCACAACACTCATTTGTTAGATGTTATTTCTTTGTATGGTTGTAGACTATGGTTCATATATGACGATTATAATAATGGATAGAAGATATGAATAGTTGTGGTTAGTCTAAAGGTCAAGACCTTTGACATTCCATTTAACGGCTATTTAAGCAAAGCCCAAGTCATTGTTTTAGTACAATGTCCACACACACAATCATTCGTGTTGATGCTTCTCAATTTGTGATCTAAGCTGCTTGTGATGATGTATTATTAGTGATCCACCCGAGACATGGACCACACAAGGTGGACTTTGTCACAGCCTTGCACTCCATCATGGACGAGGATGGTACTATCATTGGATGAGGATATCATATGGTTGGTTGGGTTGATCACATTGCACATGCAAGACTCACGTAACACCTAAGTTTTGTTCCTTAGGTAGCTAGTTTTCTTTGTTCCATGTTTTGCTGGCATGCAATTACCCAAAATCACATGTATTACTTTTGGTCTCATCAACGTTAAAAATATTTCTCATTACACAAAGATGTCCGCATGACGGGCGTAGTCTTGAGACCATAGACATGCTTCACATGGCCATGAATTGCAACGGGACCCTACAGTTCAACCCTGGTGGCTTCGCAAAGACCTACACAAATAGAGACATTGTCTTCTACAAGGAGACTCACCAAAGCCTCGAGAAAGAAAGAAATTTATGTTAACATATACGGAGACCCCAAGGGTCTATGAGATCATAAGCAATCGATGGTACCATGGATATACTGAGCCATGGAAGAATTGAAAAGGAAATTAAAAAAACATCAATGTCCAAATAGCAGATGATTATCCTATGACCCTTCCTCAGTTGGAACTTGGTAGTACGCTACAATTTCACAGCAAAAAGAGGGTCATGCCTCTATGATGGATGCATGTCATGTTAACAGAGAACCTCAGGATTTGTCTGTGGTGGTGGAGGGTCTTGCTACTTTGGGCTGTGGGCCTTTGGCTCATAGAATGGATGGAGCTCCCTTACTAAGAACTCCTCTCGGTGCGGAACTGGCGTAAGGGTATGGGTGGTGGGCACTGATGTCAAAGCAAAGGCACTAGTATGGGTAGTGGACTCTGATGTGGATACGTGGTACCACAAAGAAATCTGTGATGGCTCTCTGGAGGTGCCCTCTTGGGATTGGGGTTGTCTACTGTCAATGTGCTATCTCAACACTACATTCTTGTGTCATCTTGAGTGCCATCAAGTACATGCCCAGGCATCTCTCCTCCTCATATTGTATCACCCATGTGAGTGGCCTCAATCCCTCTTGGAGAAGGCAGTGTAATCTCCCTCGTATTCTCGTAATAAGCTAGACAACCGAACATAGAATGGGCCTCATCCTCTACCCATCTCGTGGTGCATACTCTGCATATACTCTCCTCCTAAGGGATATCCTTGGCTCTGCCAATCACTACTCTGAGGCGGTGGGAGGATACCCTGAGCTAGCCAGTCGCAATACGCATAGCATGTGACATGTATTTGTATGTATATCCCGAGATCTCAATGAATCCATCCTCGAAGAGTCTCAAGAAGTGATCTCACACTTCTTACTAATCTGTGACACCATGTCCGATATATATGTAATCCAAGTAGATCTATACCCAGATGATCCAGTCGATCTCATCATGAGAGGTCGAGGTAGGGGAATCTAATGTAGCATGCAATAGGCTGACCATCATAACCACACGCAACAAAGCCTTCGTTAAACATGTGAGTTTATGCAATCCACTTTACTTAAGAGAGAAGAGTTGAGAGAGAAGGTGAGAGTCGACACCAGATTGGGTCCCAATTACCACTAAAGGGCCCCCCTTGCACGCAAGAGTATTTGCTTGTATAACTTTGGAGAACTTTGTACAATGATGACTGTGGACTGCAAAACGCAAGGACGCGGAAGATCGAACATCGGCTGAACCATATGATGCCCCAATAGCACTATAGAAGACTCTATGAAGCCACTTATGCAAGTCCAAAACTGCTGGGGATATGCACATATGCTGGCTGAATATGAAAGGATCTTCTATGCTTCTTAGGGAATGAAGAACGGGGTGCTTGAAGGCTGATTTGTATACTCTAGAAAACCCGGAGGCTTTTAGGCACACATATTCACTATATGCTTGATGAACATGGAAGATCGAACACCGGCTGAACCATATGATGCTCCAATAGCACCGCAGAAGACTCTATGAAGCCACTTACGCAAGTCCAAAATTGTAGAGGATATGCACATATGTTGGCTGAAGATGAGAGGATCTTCTTTGCTGCTTAGGGAATGAATCACGGAGTGCTTGAAGGCTGATTTGTATGAGCTAAAGAAGCTCAGCTGAAACAGTTAGGGTTTCATGTGGGAGACACACACAGAGAAGAAAGGGAGAGAGAGAGAGAGAGAGAGAGAGACATGTGGGGATAAGTCAACTCACAAAGTATGAGTGTGCGACTCCCCTATCACACATGTATATTTGCTCTAGTGCACATAGTGCACTTAGTACTTTTAATGTACTAAGTGTACTATGTACTATAAAACTTATGGGCTTGTACACACTATAAGGGTGGGCATAATGCCTTTACCCCAACAACCTCCCACTTAAAGGCAATGTGCCCTTAAGTGAAGGAAAAGAAAAAATCAGCATGTACATGATAATATACAAGGCCATATCAAGGCTGAAACTGGCCTCATCCAATGCCCATCAAGTGTCTGCAATGAGCAAACCGCTCTGGAGGCAAACTCTTTGTCAACAGATCAGCCGGGTTGTCATCCGTATGAATCTTGACAAGCTGAATCAGCTTGTTCTCTATCACCTCTCTGATGAAGTGATACTTCACATCCACATGCTTTGTCTTTGCATGAAAGACAGGGTTCTTTGCCAACTGGATGGCACTCTGACTGTCACAATGCAACAATGGAATATCCCCTGTAAAACCCAAATCAACCACTAACCGAGATAGCCATAATGCCTCCTTGCAAGCCTCTGTGGCTGCAATATACTCGGCCTCTGTAGTAGATAAGGCAATGCACTTCTGCGTCCTGGGTATCCATGACACAGCACCTCCTGTGAATGTAAACACATAACCGGTAGTAGACTTCCGGTTATCTGGATGACCGGCATAATCCGAATCCATGTAAACATGCACTAATGCATCCTGTTTGCCAAAGTAGATGCACATATCCTGTGTGCTCTTCAGGTATCTCATGACACCTTTCACTGCTTCCCAATGCTTCTTGCCAGGATTGGCCATGTATCTAATAACCACTCCCACTGCAAATGCAATGTCCGGCCTGGTAGCAACCATGGCATACATGAGACTGCCACAAGCTGAAGCATACGGAATCTTGGCCATATCAGCCCTGTCACTATCCGACTGTGGGCTGTCCATAGCACTGAGTTTCACATATGGAGGCAAAGGAGTACTAGTCTTCTTCCCCCCCTCCATATTGAACCTCTGCAAAACTTTGCCAATGTATTCCTTCTGAGACAAATACAACACATGCTGATTTCTGTCCCGAAGTATCCGCATACCCAAAATGTGATTTGCATCACCCAAATCCTTCATATCAAAGGTCTGATGCAGACTCTTCTTCAAGGCATCTATCTCTTTACGAGATTTCCCGGCAATCAACATATCATCAACATACAAGATGAGGATCAATAGACTGCCATCCAAAGCTTTCTTGGTGTATAAGCAGTGATCTATGTCACTCCTCCTGAAATCCTGGGATTTCATGAATGTCTCAAATTTATGATACCATTCCCTTGGTGCCTGTTTGAGTCCATAAAGACTCTTTTTCAGCTTGCATACAAGCTTGTCCTTTCCATTCACTGCATAACCCTCTGGCTGTTGCATATATATCTCCTCATGGAGATCACCGTGAAGAAAAGCAGTCTTCACATCCATCTGAATCAAATCCAGATCATCATGAGCAACCAAAGCTAATACAGCTCTAAGTGTGGTCATTTTGACCACAAGAGAGAAGATCTCATGAAAGTCCACACCATAATCCTGCTTGAAGCCCTTAGCCACTAACCTGGCTTTGTATCTTGGCTTTGCATCAGGTGCAACTTTGAGCCTGTAAACCCACTTGCATGGCAAAACCTTCTTGCCTGTAGGCAAATGCACCAACTCCCATGTTCCATTTTTGTGCAGAGAATCCATCTCTGACTTCATAGCACGCTCCCAAAGAGCCTTGTCTACCCTCTGTAAAGCCTCCTTATAACAAGAGGGCTCCCCACAGTCAGTGAGCATCAAGTAGTCAACCCCTGGAACAAACCTGTCAGGGGGTCTGGAGGGTCTTGTGGACCTCCGTACCCAATGATCATCATTTGCAGGTTGCTGTCCAGCCTGCATATCACCTACTGGTGGCTCCTGTTCCATGCCATAAGGTTGAAAGATCATGCCCGGTATCTCCTCTAACTGTGGGATATCCATAGGGATATCTTCTGCCATCTCTGGCTATTCATTTGGACCATTTTCAGCACCATTTAAGGACTGGTTTTGTTGTTGTAATGGCTGATTTACAGCCCTTGGTTGTTGTCCATGATGTCCATCATCATCAAAGATGACTCTGCCAAGCTCCTGTTACCTTGCAGGCTCCTTATACATGCATGTTTCATCAAAAATGACATCATTGCTGCGTATAATCTTTCTATTCACTGGATCCCAAAGTCTATACCCCATTTCACCTCTGTCACCATATCCTAGGAATATGCATTTGTGAGACTTAGGATCGAGTTTGGTGCGTATTTCCCTGCGTATGTGCACGTACGCAACGCAACCAAACACTCTCAAGTGCTTGTAGGACGGAGGCTTCCCTATCCATACTTCCTCTGGCACCACCAAGCCTCGTGTTAGGTGACCTGTTTATAAGATGAACGGCTGTTATAACAGCTTCAGCCCAAAAACCATGAGGTAACTCAGCATGTGACAACATAGAACGGACCTTCTCCTGAATGGTCCTGTTCATCCTCTCTGCTGTCCCGTTTTGTGGAGGATCATAAGGAGCAGAGAGCTCCCTCTTGATGCCTTTAGCATCACAAAAGTCCTGAAACTGTTTGGACATATACTCTCCACCATTGTCGGAACGCAAAGCCTTCAGTGTTTTGCCAGTTTGTCATGCATGTGAAAACCTCTTGCATTGTGGCATAATTCCAGGACCTCCCAAACTCAGAAGCCTCTACTCCGGTCTCAAATCACATGGTCCTCATCTTCGACAACCAAAGTTTTTTTTCCCCTCATCTTCTCTCATGATCCCTTTTTAGTCTCAGAGGGGGAGTGTAAAAATATACCCAAAAGGGTATTTTACCCAACCAAAAAGGGTTATTTGAATTTTGGTCATATCACTTTACCTTTATCTGCTGGCCGACAACCTCTGCTCAGCGACCAGCACCCACCCTTCCTATATATATATATGAAGCGCATCTTTATTCAGTACACAAGTATAAGCACCTCCTCTACTGGTCGCCTACATCTGGGTCACCATCAGCACGCAACCTGCCTTCTCTGCTGCTGGTGCAGGCCGCCTACGACAGGTGCAACCTGCCTTTCTCTTCTGTTGGACTAGTCGCCTACATCAGAACTGAGTTCAGCGTTTGTCATCGCCTACATCAGGGCTGTGTACAGCGTTTCTGTAACTCTTTTGAGTTTGAAGTAGATAGTAAGAAAGTGCGCATGCAAGGTGAACATGATGTACCCTCCTCACCTCTTATATGCTCTATGGAACTCAATCGCCTTGTACAAGCTAATGAAGTATAAACATCTTTTTGTGCTACATGAGTCTTGATGATGTCATTTCTTTTTTCGCATGTGAAAACATAAGTGGTTTGAGTGAGCATAGCGTTTACATGACTTATTTTAAATCAAATCATGTTAACAATAAAAAGGTTAATGAATCCTTAAAGCAATTGTTACAATAATTTAAAGATGTGTTTCCAAATGAACTATCAAAAGGATAACCTCCTGTCCGCAATGTTGAGCATCCAATTGAAGTAATACCTGGCTCAAACCTAGTCAGTAAGCCTCGTGTTCTGCGTTTGTCATCGCCTACATCACGGCTGATCTCAGCGTCTTCACCATCAGGTATACTTCTGCGTTTACTTCAGCACACCATCAGGCTCACCTCAGCGTTTCTTCAAAAGGAGTACTTCAACGTTTACATCAGCCTTACATCAGGCATATATCGGCGCTTACATCAGGCTTACTTCGGCACTGTTATCGGTTTTTTTGGGACAGCAGTCCTCTCTGCTCCTTCCGAGTCTCACATAGAGCTCCTGTACTGGATTTTATCATTTATATATACATCCCCATTGCATGCTGTGTGATTTGCGCTGATCTCTCATATATTTGGTCCTTTGGTCTCTTTTTCCCTCACATGACATCAGGTGATGATCTTTGACTTATGGTCGGGAGTAAGCCATCAGTGCCACATGAGATCATTTTAGCTGAGTTTGGAGCATCCTCCGTGGTTCATAGATGCACTTTTTCAAACTACCACCTATGTACATCATGTACATATGTTGGGTGGAGACCACCTTCGACGCTTCACCCTCAAACCCTCTATGTGGCTTACACACAAGAGGGTGCAGCAAGCCTTGGTACTCACCAATGGTCAGTTGGTTTGAGAAACTTGGCCTTCACATGGATCGCTCCCCCCCTTCCCGTACAGCCTTGACTCCCTGCTTTTTGACCTCTCCCCGCAAGAAATCAACCATCTCATCCATCTTGATTTGACAGGGCTTCACACGAGCCGTACCTGGTTGTCTCCACTACAGTGTGGGCATCTGAACATATAGTGCTTCTCTGTCTCCACCTCCCCAGTTTTGCATGCCTTGCATACGTGTGCCTCTAGCGGAACATCCTCTGCTCTACCAAACTCAATCTGTAGACGGTGGGATGATACTCTCAGCTGTATAATGGAAATTCACATGGCATGTAACATGTGCCTATTTAGACGGTGGGATGATACTCTCAGCTGTCTAATGGAAATTCACATGGCATGTAACATGTGCCTATGAAGGTATCCATGGCTCACAATGAATCCATCCTTGGAAACTCGACTCGCAGAAAGTGCTCTTTGTAGACTCCATTCTTTTTTGAGATGGATTTGGCCCCTTATGCACTAAGGATCCCAAAGAGCCAGCAAGATGCTTCTCAAGACAGCATTACAGACTTCTTCATCAGGTTACACCGGCCTAAAACATAGGGTGTCACTTGGGATCCGCAAGGACAAAGGGATCACACAGGCCACCGACTACATACTAGACCACAGGACCCTTTGGCACCACGCACCTGTGGAGTCACAAGAGAGAGATAGCGATAGCCGAACACCCCCATCCCCAAGGATACCAACCTTCCACTCGTCAGCTACAGATTTTGGACATACTCCAATGTCATAGAGAGGCCTCACCACAGGATGGAGACATCATCACAGCTTTGAGCTCTATTATGGAGGACGGTACTATCCTTATCGGATAAGGAATGATTTCTGTATTAGCCGCATGGCTACTTATAGTTTGTAGCATAGGTAGCTAGTTTCTTTTTCAGTTTTCAGTTTACCATGGATCAGTTTTTTCATGGACTAATGTATTTCTTTTTGGTCCCAGAAAGAAAGAAAGAAAGAAAGTCGTATTAACGTCCACGGGATGCCTTGAAGGCATATGGGACCGAAAACCGGTACCTCACAATCATTACAATCCACTTCGGGGTGCACTTAGGCACAAGCAAAAGATTAATGAAAACCCTAGGATGATAAACAACTATCTGTGATACAAAAAATGCTGATTGCACATTAGAATGCTAGTCAATTGGATTTAGGCTTACTCTCTATATATCTCTTGTGTGGGGGCATGCACACCTGTGTGCGCGCTTTTGCGTGCTCAGATGCAAGAAAACACAATGTAAGAATAGTCATGCAAACTAGATCTGAGGCTCAAGATGAAATCACTTACAGCTATCATTTGACGGAAGCCCCCAGATATAAGGTAAACAACTCTGCCTTTTGATTGAAGCTTTCTGATAAGCTCTTCAATTCCAGGCGTAATCCTTCACGAACTTTTTATCAGAAAAAACACTTGTAGCTCACAGCCACCATTTTTAAGCCAGTGCTTTAAGCAGGCTAGAAAGCATAAGAAAGAAAACAAAGTAGAACAAACCAGTCCCAAAAGGTTTGGATACTTACTTTGGCGGAGTATTGGCCAAAAACTTATCCACGTCCTTTAAAGAAGGCTTAAACAAAGATAGTCTGGCAGCAAGTGCCTCTTCAAAGGGAACACGGCCACCCATGGCCCTGCCTTGGGTTCAAAAAATAACCTCTATAAGGAACATCTTCAAGGCATGTGCGCAAGAGCACCACTTTGTCACAAGGGCAAATCTACAGATACACATCAAAAGGCATGGTGTAAGATGGAAAACCTGGAAGTCCAAGCAGCTACAGCTTCACCTGCGCCACAAAATTCCCCAAGGGCATCAATGCCCTCATCCATGCAAACCGTGCTATCAACATCGAAACATACAGCCTCAGCACTTTGCCAAATTCCAATGATCGCTGCAACCACACAAGTATGTGTCATCATAAAAGCCCTGCCAAATTTCTCATCTGCTTGAATAGTACAACTTACCCCCCACCCCCCCCCCCCACCCCCGCATCCTCTCTCTCTCTCTCTCTCTCTCTCTCTCTCTCTCTCTCTCTCTCTCTCTCTCTCCCATTCTATTCAGAGAGCCACGTTCCCTACGCCAGATCTTTGAGGCAGCAGACCAGCGCATACTGGGGAGATACATTCTAGACATACAGCGACACAGAGAGACATTATTACAGGCTCAGACAGCTTCAGAGGAGGGGCGACAGACACAGATTACTGCATTTTTTCAGAGATCCATCCCCCTCCCAGCCCCTACATGGCAGGGAATTACTCTCCAGAGAGCAGAGACACTTAGAGCCCGCAGGAGACAGAGGACACCTGGCTTTCGGACACCACGACTATACCAGAGAGAGATGACAGAGATCAGAGCTCAATTTCACAGAGAGGGTGCGGAGCGACTGGCTCGCTTCAGAGCACACCCAGGCATGTTCTTCAGGGAGCTGTGGACACCCCCTTCACTGATGTATACCATTTTATACCCCCAGTATGGTACAGGATGGAGCTAGCTAGGGTGCATATCATGATTGTATACTCCATGCATATAGCTTTGCATTTCTCCTAGTAGTAGAGCTCCATCCTCTGCACACCCAGATTCAGTTTTTTTTTTGTTCAGTACTTTTTCATTTTGTTGGGATGACAGAGGATACCCCATACAGGTACTCCGATTTGTTGGGAATAAAGTCCCAGTTTCGCCTCCGGACCTTGATCATCGCGTAGCTCTTTTCGAGAGCTTCGCGGCCATATATTTACTTGTACATTTGGCCCCCATTTGGGCCTTGTAACGGCATTCTTTGTATTTGGTCCGCCGGGCACCCCATAAGTTGGGCGCCCGCCCATACCCTTGTATTACTATAAATACGAGGTCTCCCTTGAGCCTCAATAAGACATTCAAGATATTCTTGAGCATTGTGTGAGTTCTCTCTCTCTCTCACTCTCACTCTTCTCTATCTCCTCTGCACTTCCTTGGCTAAGGCTCTTGTGTTTGAGTCATTCTCCTCCAACAACTGGTATCAGAGCTATGGAGGGAAGCTGTATGCAGAAGCTATGGAGTTAGAGGTGTCTTCCACCACTTGACTACGGGATCGTCTGCGTTTTTCGCGTCAAACACCTCCCTTTTTATCATCAAGATGGTGCGTTTTTCTTTCTAGAGTGCTGCGTTTTTTTTTTTTTTTTTTTTCTCTCCCTCTGCTGCCCCCTTGTGCTGCGTTTCTTCTATCCCTTGCTGCCCCTTGTGCTGCGTTTTTTTTTGCTCTCCATTGCTGCGTTTCTGTGCTGCGTTTTTGGTGCTGCGCTGCTGTAAACAGCAGCGTTTCTGTGGTCTTGTTCTCTGCCTGCTGTACGGCTGCCATCAGCAGCAGCTAGGGCTGCAGCCAGCAGCCCCACGACTACCAGCAGCAGCTAGGGCTGCAGCCAGCAGCCCCACGACCACCAGCAGCAGCCAACGCTGCAGCCAGCAGCCCCAAGGCCACCAGCAAACAGTCCGGGCTGCAGCCAGCAGTCCCACGGCCACTAGCAGCAGCCGTCTCTGCCTCCAGCAGACAGGATCTTCGAGCAACACCAAAGACAGCAACTTTCTGCCCCTCGGCGAGTTTACATCGACATCCGGTGATTCTCTTCCGCCGTCACCTTCACTTGAAGTTGTTTCATCAATCTACGAGCATCCTACAGTCAACCCATATCTGGTACATAACATCTTGCTATTACTTACTTTCTGAAGTGTCAGTTTGATAAGTCATGGCGTCTACAAGTGATCTTAAGGGTCTACTAGAGATTAAGAAGTTTGCAGGCACTGGGTTTGATCTTTGGAAGGTGAGGATTCAGAATATCCTCTATCTGCGGGAATGTGATACTGCACTTGAGCAGTTCAAACCCGCTGCTATGACAGATGATGAATGGGGAATCCTGAACAGAAAGGCCGTTGCCTATCTCCAGATGGCTGTTGCTGATGAGGTTCTTGTAGACCTCAAAGGGCTGACAACAGCCTATGCCGTCTGGGAGAAGCTGAGAAGCACCTATGAGATCACCACGCCAGTGAACCAGGTACATCTCATCAGGAAACTCATGAATATGCAACTTGATGATTCTAAGAATGCAGTAGAGCATATTACTACTTTCACAGGGGTGCTTAATCAGATGCAGGATTCTGGATTGCCTGCTTTTGATGATAAGTTGAAAGCTATCTTTTTGCTCACTACTTTGCCTGACTCTTGGGAAACACTTGTGGTGTCACTTGGGACAAATCCCAACCTAACTTTTGATGGAGTCAGGGGTGCTATTCTCAATGAAGATATCCGGAGGAAGACCTCAGAGACTAGCGGTTCTGCAAATGTCTCACGAGGGAGGACGACCAAGCGGGGAAATACTACTACCAATTCAAAGGGTAGAAGCAAGAGCAAGGGCCAGCAGTCTGATGTTACATGCTACCAGTGTGGTCGTAAAGGCCACAAGAAGCCAGATTGCAAATTTTACAAGATGGAGCAAGACCGGAAGAAGAAATCCAGTCATTCAAATGACAAAAAGAAGGAAAAAGAGAGTAATTCCAGCAAAGCAGAAGAGTTCGAAAAGGACAAGAGCAAGGCCAATGTGGCCTCTGGTGTTGTCATAGAGGAACTGTCTGACTCAGATGATGTGCTATGTGTTTTTTCTGCTAATGCACTTGATGTTCATAACTTGCATGTCACAGAACCAGATGTTATTCATGCCTTGATGTATGAATCTGATGTGCTTTCACAGACTTGGATTATTGACACGGGTGCCTCTTTTCATGTAACTCCTATCAAGGAGTGTTTTGCAACTTTCACTGCAGGCTCCCGAGGAAAGGTGTTCTTGGGGAATGATCATGCTTGCAATATTGAAGGTATGGGCACCGTGAATTTGACTTTGCAGGATGGTAGTGAGTTTGTGCTGCCAAATGTGAGGTATGTGCCTGGTTTGAAAACCAGTCTCCTGTCTGTGGGCCAGCTTGATGCCTTGGGATACACGGCCATATTTGGAAATGGCACATGGAAATTGACCAAAGGCACAAGGCTGATTTCAAAAGGATGCAAGAAAGGAACATTATATAGCCTTCATGGTCAGGCTTTGTCTGGTAAGTTTATTGCTTTTGCAGAGGTACGCTCCCACATGGAGCTTTGGCATAAGAGACTTGGCCACATGAGCCAAAAGGGTCTCTCCATTTTGTCCTCTTTGAACAAATTTGATGCAAAAGGAAGCAAGCTTGATTTTTGTAATGATTGCTTGTATGGGAAACAGAATAGGAGTTCTTACTCCTCTCGTGCCTCTCGCAAGGCTGAAAAGTTGGACTTGGTCCACTCTGACATATGCAGCATGCCCATTAAATCTAAAGGTGGTTCAAAGTACTTTGTGTCTTTTGTGGATGATCACTCACGAAAAGTATGGATCACTTTGTTGAAATCTAAGGATGATGCTTTTGCTGCTTTTCAAAAGTTTTATGCATTTGTTCATACTCAAACTGGAGTGAAGATTAAATGCTTACGCACTGACAATGGGGGTGAGTTTGTTAGTACTAAATTTCAGAAATTTTGTGATGATAATGGCATTAAGAGGGAACTTACACCCCCCTATAGTCCCTCTTCAAATGGTGTGGCTGAAAGGTATAATCGTACACTGTGTGAAAGAATTCGATGCATGCTGTCCACAGCTAATCTCTCTCAGGATTTTTGGGGAGAAGCCTTGAAAACTGCAGTTCATGTTTGCAATCGATCTCCACACACAGCTTTGAAAGGTGGAATCCCTGAGGAGGTTTGGTCTGGCAAACCGTCCTCATATGCCCACTTACGCATCTTTGGTTGTGATGCATATGTGCATATCCGCAAGGAAGACCGGAACAAGCTTGATGCTAAGTCCGAGAAGGGCACCTTCGTTGGCTACGGTGATGAAGGTGAGATGGGCTACCGTGTGTGGTTGCCATCAACCAACAAAGTGGTTCGCAGCCGGGATGTTGTATTTTATGAGGCAAAGCTGCTCCGTAATGTTTGTGCCTCTCATGGTGATCAGAAAAAGGTCAAATTTCAGCAAGGGCAGCCACCCATTGATGCTGAAAATGAGCCCCAGGATGCTTCACAAAGGGCTGAAGATAATGAGTCCGTGATATTTGAGCCAGAAGAGGTTGGACAGCCGCTTCATGCTCCTGGAGGTGTAGGGCAGCAACCCCTATATGCTGAAAATCAGGCTGTTCGTGAAAACCCGCAGCCTTTTGATGCTGAAATTATGATTCCTCCCGATATTGACCCCCAACCAGCCAATGATCATTGGGTACGGAGGTCTACTCGCTTTCGGAGGGAACCTCAGCGTTTTGATCCCTCTTTGCAACATGTTTTGCTTACAGATGAGGGTGAGCCTCTTACTTTCAAAGAGGCTAAGTCTTGTGAACTCCGAAACAAGTGGGAGCATGCTATGCAGGAGGAGATTAAGTCTCTACATGCAAATGACACTTGGGACTTGGTTGAGTTGCCCAAAGGAAGGAAGGCTATTCCTAACAAGTGGGTGTACAAAGTCAAGACAGTTGACGGCCAGCCTAAGTATAAAGCCCGCCTTGTTGCTAAGGGCTATGCTCAGAAGGAAGGGATTGATTTTCAGGAGGTCTTCTCTCCTGTGGTCAAAATGACCACCCTTCGTGTTTTGTTTGCTCTCACTGCTGTTTTGGATTTAGAACTGTATCAGATGGATGTAAAGACAGCTTTCTTACATGGTGATTTAGATGAAGAGCTGTATATGAAGCAGCCTGAAGGCTTTGTCATTCCTGGCAAAGAACATCTGGTTTGTAAGCTGAAGCGTAGTCTCTATGGGCTGAAACAAGCCCCGAGGCAGTGGTACAAAAAGTTTGATGCTTTCATGCTTAACCAAAAGTTTAATCGTAGCCATGCAGATCATTGCTTGTATACTAAAACTGATGCAGATGGCAGCCCAGTGATACTTGTGCTGTATGTTGATGACATGCTTCTTGCAGGGAAGAATAAGAGCATTTTGGAAGCTCTTAAGGACCAGCTGAAGTCAGCTTTTGCTATGAAGGACTTGGGTTCAGCTGAACATATTTTGGGTCTTCGGATTAGACGGGACAGAGCACAGAAGTTGCTTTTCCTCTCACAGGAGAAGTATATCCAGAAAGTCCTTGATAGATTTAACATGGCTGATTCTAAGCCTTTGGGTGCTCCATTGCAGCCCTATGTTAAACTATCCAAGGATGATTGCCCAAAAGATGATGATGCAGCCAGTACTATGCGTGGGATCCCTTATGCTTCTGCTTGTGGATCTCTTATGTATGCTATGGTTGCTACACGGCCAGACATTGCTCATTCAGTGGGAGTAGTCAGTCGTTTTATGTCCAACCCTGGCAAAGCACATTGGGATGCTATAAAGTCTATTTTGAGGTACTTGAAGGGGACACAGAAGAAATGCCTTATGTATGGTACAGGTCCACTTGAGGTGCAGGGTTATTGTGATTCAGACATGGCAGGTGATTCTGATACCCGCAAGTCTACTAGTGGGTACATCTATACTCTTGCAGGTGGTGCTGTTTCTTGGTGCTCTAGACTCCAGAGGATAGTAGCACTTTCTACTACTGAGGCCGAGTACATCTCCGTCACAGAGGCTTCTAAGGAGGCCATTTGGTTAGCACGCCTTGTCACGGAGTTTGGATTGCCAGAGAGGGCTCCGGTCCTTGGTTGTGATAGCCAGAGTGCCATATACCTGGCTAAGAATGCCATGTTTCATGCTCGTACCAAACACATTGATGTACGGTTCCACTTCATCAGACAAGTGCTAGATGATGGTTTGGTCAGTTTGGTCAAGATTGGCACTCATGAGAACCCTGCAGATGCTCTCACCAAAAGTTTGCCAAAAGCACAGCTTGATATGTGTCTACAGCGAGTGGGAGTTACATAGCTTAGAGGAGCTTCACTGGCCCTTTAAGTGGGAGGTTGTTGGGAATAAAGTCCCAGTTTCGCCTCCGGACCTTGATCATCGCGTAGCTCTTTTCGAGAGCTTCGCGGCCATATATTTACTTGTACATTTGGCCCCCATTTGGGCCTTGTAACGGCATTCTTTGTATTTGGTCCGCCGGGCACCCCATAAGTTGGGCGCCCGCCCATACCCTTGTATTACTATAAATACGAGGTCTCCCTTGAGCCTCAATAAGACATTCAAGATATTCTTGAGCATTGTGTGAGTTCTCTCTCTCTCTCACTCTCACTCTTCTCTATCTCCTCTGCACTTCCTTGGCTAAGGCTCTTGTGTTTGAGTCATTCTCCTCCAACACGATTTGTCTCATAGGCCGAGTTCGGTCTTTTGGAAGATGTTAATAAAATCTTTCTTTCTCTCTCTCTCTCTCTCAAAAAGCTGCATAATGGGAGAGCAAAAGATCACGAGGATCTACACGCGGAACATTCTGCCCAAGGGCACCACGTATTGGCTCCCATTCTTGCCAGTCTTTTTAACAGAGCACTCTGTGAAGGCTTCCCACCCTCCTGGACTACCAACACCATTGTCCCCATCCACAAAGTAGGAGATCCCACGGACCCAGGTAACTACAGGACTATCATGATTGATCACACAATGGCCAAAATCCATGGGGCAGTACTAGAGGACATGATGAGCTCTCTGGTAGAGAGGATGGGAAACAGAGCATCAGGCCAAGCAAGCTTCAAGAGAAACTTCTCCATGCTGGACCATATCTTTACTTTACGGGCTATCATAGTGTCACATGAAGCATTCACAAGCATTTACAGCATTCTAACATAGCTTAGAACAGTCCACCATCTCCTTTTCTCAGCCTCAGGTGTGCAGCCCTTCCTCATGCCCTTGGGAAGAGTACATAGGCTCAAGATCAGTTCATCGAGGTGGTTCTACAGTCGTGTAGAGTTCAGCCAGGCTTCCGATCCTCCGAGATCTTGCATTTGGCTTCTCTACAATCCACAGTCATTCTCTCTAAAGAAATAAAGCAAATACTATCTCGTTATCGGGATAGGGGGCCCTTCAGTGGGTAATTCGGGACCCAATCTGGTGTACAGTTCTCATATCTCTTTAAAGTTTGAAGTATTAAAGTGGATTGCTAAACTCACGAAACTCAGGATACAGAAGACGGTGTGAGCATTTGTGTGACAGGATCTTCCAATACAAAGACTTCCGCTGCATATCACATTGGTATCAGAGCCAAATTGTCCACACACACCGTATCCTAGCGTGGGGGCATCCTTGGATGGTTAGATTGCGTTCCGGCAGCACGACCACCAACTTCAGCATCATGTCTACAGAAGAGAGTACTCATCAGCCGGAAGACGTCTCCCCCGAAGGAGACTATGTTCTTCCGCCTACAGCAGACACCATAGCTCTTCTTAGAGCTCAGAACCAGCTACTCATGGAGCGTCTCCAACTCTTGGAGGCAGCAGCAGCACGTCCTTCTACACCTCCAACAGCACCCGACTACATCTCCCTCTTCTTTCAGATGGAACAACAAAGGAGAGAGGATGAGGCCCGAAGGAAAAGAGAAAAAGCAGAAAGACAAGACTATGAGGAAGCCCAACGCAGGATCGACGAAGACCGGTGTCAGGCTGAACTCGCCGCTCGGGAACACCAACGTGAGCTTGATCAAGAACGTATGTTACTCGAGCACCAACGGGAAAAGGAGGCCATACACTTGAGGTATCAGCAGCTCTCCTCAGTCTCCCCAGTCATAGGTGTCACCAGCCAGCAGTCCGCAGCAGCATCAACCACCATCATTCGCAGTCAACCAAACTTCAGTAAGTATGATGGTAAGTGTGATCATTCATCAGTTAATCAATTTATTCATCAGTTTAATGCTCATTTTCCATTAGCTAGGCTCACAGACTGGGTAAGGAATCCAAGCCTAAGAAGACCCCGGAGGAAAAGGCTCAAGCAGGCATCACTGGAGACTATCTTCCTCCAGAGGAGCAAAGACAGTATCAGTCAGAAAACAGATGTTTTTTCTGTCATACCATTGGGCATGGTAAGAAGGATTGTCCAAAAAGACAAGCGGAGCAAGCCTCCAAAGAGCCTTCTGCCACAATTGCCGCAGTATCCCCCGCTCCTCCAGCTACCAACAATGCAGTTTAGATCTTACCTTCTATGCATTCCATGCCATCCGTGGTACTTGATGCTAAGCAAGAGTCCAGCATCATCTACAGGTCTACGTTTCAGTCTACAGCAGTTCTCAGCCCTGAATCATCAGTTTACATCAGTATCCAGCCTTCAGTGCATCATCTACATCTGCCCCATCCCTCTAGTGAAGGTACCAAGCATTCATAAGCATTTACAGCATTCTAACATAGCTTAGAACAGTCCACCATCTCCTTTTCTCAGCCTCAGGTGTGCAGCCCTTCCTCATGCCCTTGGGAAGAATGCATAGGCTCGAGATCAATTCATCGAGGTGTTTCTACAGCTATGTACAGTTCAGCCAGGCTTCCAATCCTCCGAGATCTTGCGTTTGGCTTATCTACAGTCCACAGTCATTCTCTCTAAAGAAATAAAGCAAATACTATCTCGTTATCGGGATAGGGCCCTTCAGTGGGTAATTCAGGACCCAATCTGGTGTACAGTTCTCATATCTCTCTCTCATATCTCTTTAAAGTTTGAAGTATTAAAGTGGATTGCTAAACTCACGAAACTCAGGATACAGAAGACGGTATGAGCATTTGTGTGACAAGATCTTCCAATACAAAGACTTCCGCTGCATATCACACATAGAGGAGGCGAGGTCCTCAAAGAGACATGTGTATTGCTGCTTTGTGGATTTCCGCAAAGCCTTTGACTCCGTCCCTTGATCTCGTCTGATAGGATGCTTGAAGGAGCTCCAATTCTCACATGACATGATATGGGGTGTGATGGCACTATATGAGGCAGTACTCGGCCGAGTACATGCACCCGGTGGGACCTTGGGAGATACATGTAGCACTATTGGGGTTAGGCAGGGCTGCCCACTCTCACCTACACTCATTGGCCTATACATTGACGAGATCGCAGTATTTGTGGATAGTTTGGGAGGTAGAGGTTCACCATTGGCTCACACAATAGTGCCCATATTGCTATATGCTGACGACATTGTGTTGATCTCAGATTCAGCCGAGGGTTTACAGAAACACTTAAATGCATTGGACAGATTTTGCAGGGGGAGGGACCTTACGGTCAATTTGGGCAAAACCAAGGTTGTGGTCTTCAACACATCTTATGTAGTCGCCTCATGATTTTCTTTCATATACAGAGATGCCCTAGTGGAGATTGTGCAGAAGTATGTGTATCTGGGAGTCACTTTTATAGGCCCTTTGTTTTGCATGACCATAGCTGCCACTGACCTACTTGCGAGGGGGCATGCCTCCCCGCCCATATGGAGAGACGGTGTTTCCAGGCACATTTCCAAGAACCCCGCCCGTATGGAGAGACAGTGTTTCTAGGCACATTTCCAAGAACCTCGCACTAAGCCCTGGCTCTTTGATACTCTAGTACGACCAGCGGCTATGTATGGTGCAACCCTTTGGAGGCCAGGCCTAGGGAAGGATCACTGGAGGAGCATAGAGAGGCTATAGGTGATGATGTTGTCACGCATGATCAGGAGTAAGCCATCTGTACCACATGACATTCTACATGCAGAGTTGGGGTGGCCCCACTGGTTACAGATGCCCTTTTTCAGACTGTCACTTATATTCAGCATGTACACACGCTTGACAGAGATCGCCTCCCACGACTAGCACTAGAGTCCTCTATGCAATTATACGGCGAGAGGGAGAGGGAGCGATTGAGACGAGCTGGACTGCCCTCCTCCTCAACGACACGGCCACCACCATTACCGACACATGCATGGTACTCTGAGGTAGTCGAGTGGTTTCATGCACATGGCATACAAATGGACCGTCTCCCCCCGTTTCAGTATAGCTGGGATTTCCCATACCTTGATCTCTCACGTCAAAAGATCAATCGGATCATTCCGTTAGATCTACTCGGGCTACACATACACCAGACATGGGTGTCTCCATCAGAGAGATTGGTAAGAAGTGTGAGTTCTACAGAGATCACTTCTTGAGACTCTCCGAGGATGGATTCTTTGAGATCCCGAGATACATATAGATACACATGTCACATGCCATGCGTATCACGATCGGCCAGCTCAAGGTATCCTCCCACCGCCTCTCAGAGTAGAGACTGGTAGAGCTAAGGATATCCCACATGAGGAGAGGACATGCACAGTATCCATCACAAGAGCAGTAGAGGATGAGGCCCATTATATGCTCGGTTGCCCGGCTTACTATGAGATACGGGAGAGATTCCACTCCCTCTTCCGAGAGGGATTCGGACCACTCACACGAGTGATACAGTTTGAGGATCAAAGGTACTTGGGCATGTACTTGATGGAGCTCAAACGACACAAGGATGTAGCAGCATTTTGAGAGACAGCCCCGGCTCCAACAGGACACCTCACAGATTTCTTTGTGGTACATACATCCACATCGGAATCCACTGCCCACAACAGTTCCTCTGCTACGACATCAGAGCCCACCACCCGTACTCTTGAGATAGCATTCCAAAGAGGTCATTATTACTGTTGGCCATGATAGGACAACAAATCTGTCACAAGTCACCACGAGTATGCAATGTGCAACAAAACCATACGATGGACTGAAAGGGAGCTCCTTCACTAGGAGAAATACATATGCATGTCCCAAATCTGCAAGTGTACTGCACGATGATGCAAATCTGTCAAAGTGTCCACAATGGCATACATATACTGCAGCAAACCACAAATGTATACATGTGCCGTGAAAAACACAATCAGCTGACACCTGTAAGAGCTGCAAGTGCTCAAATCCTGGCAGATCAAATGTAAATTGGTCGAATGCTCCAAAAATGGGCTCAATGTAGAAAAGCCCTAATTTTAAGACAATCAATTAGACCACATCTGAACCGGATCTGCACCTGTAAATCTGCTAATGCGATTGTCACTCGTACCAAGTGCTGCAATGCCCAAAAATTAGGGGAAATGCCCCAATGCCAACCAAATGTGCCTGTAATACCCAAAAATTCAGGGGAAATGCTCCAATGCCAACCAAATGTACCTGCAATACCCAAAAATTTGGGGGAAATGCCCCAATGCCAACCAAATGTGCCTGCAATACCCAAAATTGCCTGCAAATAGTGCCAATTTCTGCAAAATCTCCAAACTTCTGTGCAATTATGCACCAAATCTGCTGAAATCAATGCCAATGTTGCAATTGCAAGCTCAATGGTGAAAAGCCCCAAATTTCAACAAGCAATTTGTGCAATTTCAGCTCAAAATTACAAATTTTTGACTTGAAATTGTGGGCAGCTACAATCGTGCAGGTAGATCTTAGGCAGGGGCAATCAGATCTGACAGATCTAAGGCAAGAGCGTGCAGATCTGAAGCGGCAGTACAGGGCGGCGCCAGCTAGGCGAAATGGTCGGTGTAGTGTACGGGCTACAGCAGGCGGCGATGGCGACGACGGCGGGCAAGCGGCACAAATCCGTGAGATCTGGGCGCAGGCGGCTGCTGTACTGTCGACGGCGATGCGGACCTGACAGGCGGCGAACTACAACAGACCTGAAGGCAGCTACGGCTCACGACAGTGGCAGCTATGAGAGCGACGGCAGAGGCAGCAGCAGGGCAGCGGCACACAGCAGACAACAGCAAGTCGTGAGCAACCGGGCAGTACACGTCGGGAATAGCAAGGGAGAGAAGAACACGACTGTTTTTTTTTTAATAATAATAAGAGAGAGAGTGTGTGGTGTCTAAAGTGTGCAATAGGCTGCAGCAAGGGGCAAACCCTAACCCTAATGTTTGGGAGCAACAGGGTGTAACCCTAACCCTAACCGTACCCAGGCTCTGATACCAATGTTGGGTAGCTAACCTGCACACACACACACACACACACACACAACCTCAAGCACAGAGAAACGTGAGAGTGCTGGAAAAGATGTACTCAATAATGATATGAAATGAAAGTACAAGTGAGTACTAAAAGGCCTAGGGCAAAGTGCCCAACACACATAAGTGTGTTCACACGGGGAAAAAACCTATGTCCAGTCTCACAGGGAAAAAGTGCCCGTGAGTAAGCTGGGTTCACACTTGAACTAGCCGGGAGTGGACATGACCAACAGCCATGGCATCACCGCAAAATGCCACGCAAGGTGTATAAAAGCAAAATGCTTATGTTTATGCATAAGGGCCGCATGCATGTTATTGATGCTAGCCTCCATCCTCGTTGTATCTCATGTTCAAATTAATAAAGCAATGAAAAAGAGTATTTCTATGTACTTGGTTTTTGTACTTGAAAATGTTAAAAATGATGATGTACAGGTAGACACTCTTACAAGTGATAGGCTGAAAATTTTAGATGCATACAAAGATTGTTTTGTAGATGCATTGCTTTTGCATGGATTACTTTGCCATTGCATGAGCTCGCTAAGAAGAAGCTAGTCTTCAAATGGGCAGTTGATGAGAAAGAGGCTTTCTTTTGCCTCAAGGATGCCATTATGAGTGGACTTGTGTTAGTCATCCCAGACTTGCAGAAACCTTTCTGTGTGGAGTGTGATGCATCCAGAAGTTGCATTGCGAGAGTTGCTGAGAGAGGCTTTCTTTCACCTCAAGGATGCCATTATGAGTGGGCTTGTGTTAGTCATCCCAGACTTTCTTTCTTCAAATGGACAGTTGACGAGAAAGAGGCTTTCTTTCGCCTCAAGGATGCCATTATGAGTAGGCTTGTGTTAGTCATCCCAAACTTGCAGAAACCTTTCTGTGTGGAGTGTGATGCATCCGGAAGTTGCATTGGGGCTGTCCTAAATCAAGAAAGACATGATGTAGCTTATGAAAGCCGTGGTTTGCATGATGCAGAGCTTTCTTTAGGCATCTATGAGAGAGTTGTTGGCTGTAATTCATGCCTTGACTATTTGGAAACACTACCTTCTTGGGACTGATTTTATGATCAAGACAAATCATCAAAGCTTAAGGTACTTCTTAACGAAAACAAAGCTTTTTGAGAAGCATATAAGGATAGCAAACTTCTTGTCTATGTTTCATGCACACTCCAGGAAAAAAGAATGTGTTGGCAAATGCATTGTCCCAGAAAGCCATATGTAGCTACAGTGTCATTTCCCTCACTTGGGGACTACCATACAGATGTTGGTTTTGGGCATATATGGACTGATATAGTGGCTGGACATGCACATGCCTCTTATGTGATCAAAGAGGGGTATCTCATGAAGGATAACTACATATGTGTTGCGTCAAACATGAGGCAAAAGATCATTGATGAGTATCAAGCTCCTCCGTATGCAGGACATAGAGGTATCATACCCACTACACGCATGATTGAGCGCTATTTCTTTTGACCAAGTATGCGCAAGGACATTGAGGCATATGTACGTGCATGTATCACATGCCAAAAGGTCAAGTTTGACAGGCAAAGGGCTCCAGGTTTGCTTTAGCCGTTGCCTATTCCCACGCAACCACGGGAAAGTATTACAATGGACTTTATCATGTATTTGTCTCGTACTCTGCAAGGCAATGATGTTATTTGAACCATTTTTTATAGGTTTAGCAAGCAGGCACACTTCTTGCCGGTCAGGAAGACCGTTAAGCCTAAGCATATGGTCAAGATATTTGTGGCACAAGTGTTCAAACACCATGGTATGGCTAAGTTCATTGTGGGAGATAGAGATCCCATGAATACAAGGAGCTCTATTTGACAATATGGACACTAAGTTGCACTTCTCATTGGCTTTTCACCTCCAAACGGATGGGCAAAGTGAGGTTGCAAATTCAGCTGTGTTGGATCTCTTCAAATGCTATGTTGAGATCAGAAAATAACTTGGGAGAAGTATCTACCATTGGTAGAGTTTGCATATAACAACACAATGCATGCCTCTATGAGAAAGGCCCCGTTTGAGATTGTTTATGGCAAGGTGATATTGCCACCATGGTAGCCGTGGAGTTTCGAAACGGGGAGTTCGAAAGGTTTCGAGAGGTTTTGGTCCATGCATGAAACGTCGTCTGAGAGGTTTTGTAAAAAACTCAAAGATAAACATATATCTCTATACATAGACTCTAAATATATATATATATGCGTAGATAAATCCAAGAACATGCCCAAATTCACCTAATAAAAAAGTGCAAGTTATAAACTCATGGTAGTCATCTAAATATTGATGCACATTACACAAGATGTCAAATTAACACATCAGATGAGTTGTAGATGAAGTCATGACCATCTTCAACCTTGAACTGAATAAATCACAACTACACATCAGTTGTAACACAAGTCATTCTCTATAACAAATCATGACATGAACATTCAAACACATCTTCGTACGACAAAAACACATGTTCATGAATCATGATTCATAGATGAAAAACCCATCACTTTTTTTTTTTAAAAAGAACTAAAACCTTAATACTTCAAGAAACCCACCAACATTTAAACAAAAGAGTTTTAAAAAAGCCTTCACAGAAACGCGAGTTTCAAACGTGAAACGTTTCCCCAAGATCTTTCATGGAAGAAACGCATTTCTTGGCAACTATGATTGCCACCCATCCTATGCACTAAAGATGAGATATTTGTAGTTGAAGAGTATGTCAAAGATCCTAATGTTGCCTTTGCATAAGTCCGGACAGCCATTGCTTGTTGTCACCAATTGGCCGACCATTTGGTCCATCTCCAGATTTGTCTCGTTCACTTGAGGCCAGGCCGGTGTCTCATGTGAAGGGGCCAGTATTTTTGCATAACATGGACGGGAGCCAGACTGGTGCCACCCGTGTGTTAGCAGGATGGTGTCGTATGGACGGGAGCCAGACTGGTGCCACCCGTGTATGACCTGGACTGTGTTCTATCCATGGGATTGTCACGCCATGGAAGAGCCAGTATTTGTGCCGTGTCTTGCCTATGGGATCGTCACTCCATAGGGAGGCTCGTGCCTGGATCTGTGTCTTACCTATGGGACTGTCACTCCATAGGAAGACCGAGATTTATTTTTTTTGTCGCCTGCCAGTGAGTCGTGAAGTTTGCTCCGTCTTCTGACGAGTTTTGTTGCGTGTGAACAGGTGGTAAGTGTATTGCACTTGTTTATTTTATAGCATTCTTTTTCACCTTTGTTTTTATAAGGTTGCAAGTTCACATTCATTAAAGAGTGGGCACCCTTCCAAATATTTCATGATGTCCTTGGTAGGGTGGGCACCCATTATGGGCACCCACGTATGGGTCAAGGTGGGGAGGAAAACCCCTCACTTAATCTTATGTGTGGAGGTGGGTGCATGGCCACCTACCCACCCCCCTCACCTTGAGACTTTGGAACTGGCAACCTCCATGCAACTGTGGGGGCGGGCCAGCTGCTTATCATGCACCCTCTTCCATCGCTTAGGAGTAAACCTCCTCTTGCATATATTCAGTTGCGCACAGGCGAATCAGGATTATCTCTCCGCTTTTCCTCTCCAACGCTACATGACTGGTCGACCGTACTGCTGGGCTGCGCACAGTTTTCCTACGCCTGCTCTTAGACAGATGCACGCTGGTGGTCTGCGCCCACTCCACAGGTGGCTGCGCCCTCTCCACAGCAAGCGGCTGCGCTCCCCTCCACAAGCGGCTGCGCTCCCCTCCACAGGCGGCTGCGCCCAGGCCTCCTCTCCACTCTGTAGGCGGCTGCGCACTCTTCCCTCTTGCCAGTAGGCTACTGCGCCCTTGTGTCCATCTTTAGCAGCTGCACTTAGGCACCTCGGGTATTTGTCTTCCACTAGCGAGCTACAGGTAAGTGGATTGAGATTTAAGCAAAGGACTTCGATGAAAATCTGATAAGGGATACTCTCTGCTCTGCTGACACCCGTTCGGTGCTGGGTAGTCCAAGCTTTTGGAGAACCACGGTCCATGGGTGCTGAGATCGGGAGAGCCAGGCATTAGTACGGGAGCGCCTGTTTGTGCGTGGTCCTAGAACACCAGTGGGGCGCTCTCTACGGATTCCAGTGAAGGCACTGGACCGTAGAGACTAAACTACTCAAGTGGTTTGCTCTCCTTCGAACGTCTACTTCGAGCCTCTTGTTTGGTAACTGTATTCATTTTAGTGGTACATGGACATCATCTGGTTCATTGAACCCATGGAGCATTGTATCTTTTAAATACTCCCAATAATATATCATATATTGAGGGGGGGGTCGGTCCGTTCTGGCCCCAGTGCTGGTGTCCATTGATCAAAATTTCATTTCATTTCAGTTTTCAGTTGTTATTAAGTTGTCCATTCAAATTGTGATATTTAAGTTGTGCTATTACGCGTGTGGGTGTCCAACGGAGTCTATTCCCACTTGACGGGATCGGTTTCACTTGTTCATAGGATAAGCATAAGAGGGCTACCAACAAGAGGTAGACATCAAAGAGAATGATTAGGTATTGCTAAAATTTGAGAAAGCAAGACTCCGTACGAGGCCAGGAAAGGAGGGAGCATGCCCTAAGCTCTCTACCAAGGACTACGAACCTTTTAAGGTGATCAAGCAGATCAATGAGGTTGCTTTCTGGCTTGCATTGCCTGTCATTGGAGAATTCACAATGCCTTTCATGTGAGTCTATTGCGAAGTATGTGGAGCCAAAGCCAAAAGAGCTTGTCACAGAAGAGCCGCCAGAGCTTGATGAGCTAGAGAAAGTTCTTCAAATTAAGGAGATTGTGTTTCACAAGGAGACTAAGCTACCTACCGATAAGCTTTCCAAACAATACCTTGTGAAGTTCAAGAACTATTTGCCTATCGACGCAAAATGGGTTGATGTAGACTACTTCAAAGATTACCCACAACTTCTTCACGCGTATTGGGAGGCTTTTTTGTTGAGGTAATTGTTCAGAAGCCAGGGGGGGGCATCACCATTTGACCGCCCAAGTGGTCTTTCTCTATTTTGAACCAAGGTACGAGAGGCCTAGGAGCTTCGTGTCACCTGTACTAAGGCCAGGACTCACGTCACCTACGAGAGGCCAGGACTCGTGTCACTCATAGTGTGTCCAGGACATGGAACCCTCTATCAGGGATCCCAGTTTAGGCTTCCCACTGTGCTAGTTCCATGCTCCGGAAGACCTACTATTTATAGGTTCCAAGAATAGGAGATATATTCATTGCATAATATGCATATGCACGCATGTCTGCCAACTTGAAACTGTTTTCGAAATTCGCATGACTTGTTTTCGTGTGATTGCCTACTTTGATGTGTCTAATTCACGGGTAGGGACGCCCACCCATGAAAACCGTGCGAATGCCCTGTATTCCAACATGATTTGTGGCATGTGAACATGTGGTAAGTATTCATTTAAACCTTTGTTTATTTCTCTAAGACTTTATAACCATAGCAGTTCACATTCTTTTAAGTTGGGCACCGGCCATTGGACAGTACCTGGGGCCCAAGGACCAAGGTATGGCTTGTCCAAGCCTTGGGCACCCGCTTATCGCATTAAAACCCATTCGTGGGATGCCACGTGTCCTATAGACAATGGAGTCATGGACCCCTTTCCCACCCCTTCCACCAACCTCTCCCACAACTACTCTCTCTCTCTCTCTCTCTCTCACACACATTGGAAGCTGGCGCATCTTTTCTCTACCCCTATGTGCAAGTCGACTATTTGTGTACTTTTGTTATACCAAAAATACCTGACTCTACTTGTTGTACCTGACAAGCTAATTGTGTACTTGCTTTACTTGATGTAGCCGCCTATTGTACCCGACTATGTAATTGATGTATATGTTGTAGCCACCTACTGCACTTGTTGTACGTGATTGTGTACCTGTTGTACTTGCTAAAACCCTAATTGTACCTACAAGTACATACTAAAACCCCTATTCTATTGCCAAGTACATACTCAAAACCCTATTGTACCTGCAACTACCTACTGAATATCATCCTACATTTACAATACTAGATGTATGTGCTATGAACAAGCACCAAGTGTACATGTTTGAGTACCTGCTATTGACACCGCGTACCAGTACCTATTCGGGGACTCATACATGTTCACGTACCGATACATGTTCGTGTACTCGTACAAGGGAGGCTTGAGCCATGCTCTCTGCAAGGGTGTGAGCCAAGCTCCAATACGAGAGCGTCTGTTTGTGCATGGTCTCGGAATGACAATTTCACATTCACTTCCCTCCAGGTGTATGAAAGTGGTGGCTAGGCCATTTAGACTCATTCAATGAATCCGGCATTGACAAACTACTCCAACACACTTCTATTTGGGTAACTTGTCTTCGTACTTGTATTGCATTTAATTATCTGTTTGGCAAGCCCTTGGAAACTTTTACAAATTTAAATACTTCAATAATATACTTCAGTATTGAAGGGGGTCGGCCCATTCACAGCCCCAATGGTGGTGTACTATGCAGTTCTTGTCTCTTTTGCAGATTATCTTGTGCAATGATGTATCATTCAGTTGTTATGTGTGCTTTTCCATATTAAGTGTGGCGTGCATATTGTTCACGAGACGGTGCTGAAGGACATTCACACGTAGCTGGTGTAGTTACACTTACGCGCATCCCCAAGTGTAGTTACACCAGCTACGTTCACACGTAGCATGTGTAGTTACACTTAGGCGCATCCCCAAGCTTGTCAAGCAAACTTGGAGTATTGAGATCTTGTCAAAGTGATACTATCACTTGATTTCCCAAGCATCCCTACATGCAAACACACACAAGAACAAGACACATGATCTGGCTGTTGGCAGCTCACCCATTAAAGTGACAGCTTACACCATGTCCACCAACACCCGACTAAGGCGTCCCATACAACCACAGCCCACCCCTTTAAAATGACAGCTTAGACCAAGGTCAAGGCCTCCTTTGGGTCACAATTGCCCTCTGAGGGATAGTCACTTATAAGCCCTCAACTCACTTACAAGCCCGGGGATCCCCGACACCACCCCGACCAATGCCCAACACCCAACTACGGCGTCCCATAGGCAAAGACCAAGGTCAAGGCGTCCCTTGGTTCATGATCACCTTCTCAAGGGATAGTCACTTATGAGCCCTCAACTCACTTACATAGACCCGGGGATCCAGCAATAGCATAAAAGAACACTTCTTAATATTTATAGGTTTGCACACCATCCCACATCCATAAGTGCCCCTAAGTCATTTATACCCTACGCATGCCTGCACTAGGCCGCCCTGGGCATAAACCTAGCCTCAAGTAAGCATGCCAGCCGGTACAACCCATGGGACCATAACACAAAGTCAAGAAGAAGCAATTTTTTGAAAAACAAACGAGACATGCTAAATGTCTTGTACAGTAGTAATTCCAAGGACTTTTGGCTGCACTTTCTAGAAAGAAAACAGCATGCCCTCTCACTTATCCTATCATTCCGAAAGCCTACACAAACACACTTCTAAATATCCCCAAGCAACCTCCCGATCCCTCACACAGTACTCACCCCTACCTCCACCACCATCTTCACCACCCAATCAGTAACCAAAGCCATAAAAGGGCTCACGGATGGTAAAGCCAGAGACCACGAAAAACTCTGAATGGACTCATTTACTCGTGATCGTACCACATTTGCACCTATCCTGGTGAGACTCTTTGATGATGTTAAGGCATCTCCATTTTCTAGCTAGTCTCGCTTAAGAACCATAGCTTTCTAGTCCTTCCATAGTATAAGCTTGGAAATTGCCGACTAAAAGCTAGGCAGACTATACCCACCCGTCACTTTTCGTCTGAAATTCTGACAAAGCGTGGGGACTGGGGCTGATGGACAGGCAATGGCACCCGCCTGTCTGAAAAATGTGGGGCAAGTCTGCAAAGCCTCTTATCATGCAGTGGCCGTGCATTTCTGTATACATTGAATCTGATTACTCAAAATACGCTGCATTACTATGAACTCATTATGATCTAACTACTTCAAAACTATGATGCATTACTATAACCTGATCGATGTAAGTAATTATAACTATGGTATATTACTATGACCATACGCAAAAAAACAGAAATGCAAGTAAGACCATACCTTTGGATGGGGAAGGGCAAGGGAGGTGAGTGGTGAGAGAGGAAGTGATGGTGTTGGAGGCGTGCATGGCCAGGCGGAGGCGAGGGGGGGTTGCCCAAAAGTGCTGCTGCACTTCCGAAAATGAGCAAGCTTTGGGGAAGGCTGTTTGAAGAAAGGGTTTTGAGAGGGAGCCCACAACAGCAGTGGCGGCACTTCTACAGAGCAGAGCTTCCATGGGGGGGGGAACTTAGCACTGCAAAGAGAGCCTGAAACCTAAAAGGCTGAAAATCAGAGCATCCAACTCACGAGAGAGAAAACAAGCCAGTGGTGACTGAGTATTTCTCGTGGCTGTATGGCAACGCAAGCCGCCTTTGGGTGTTGGACGATCACCTCGTAGTGGGTAGTGGGTGATGAACGTCCCTCAACTTTGAAGGCGCGGCTTTACCTTCCTTTCTCATCATTTCCTCTTAAGGGAAAGGCCACCCATGAGTTTCTTTTTATTTGTCACAATTTAAAATGGAAACTTAAAAATATATGTAAGTCAACTAGCAAAAAGGGTAAAGAATTCATAGAATTTTTAAAAAGGATTAGAATGAAGAGAATGGGGAAGGGAGATTAGGAAATAGACATTTCATAGGGAATCCTGTAGGTTTTACATTACTTTGCAAGGTAGACAGAGGTGTGCGCGAGAGGAATACAAGAGAGTTTACAAGGCGTATGTGAGGAGATATATATATGTACTTCAAAAAAAACGCAAGGACAATTTACAATTGTCAATCTAAAAAAATGTGTCCTAACATAAGGTCGAAAGAGAAATTACAATTGATGTTTAGTTTATTGATTGATGAACACCAACACATTTTGGTACGTGTTGACATGCAAGCCAATGGAAATCTCCCCCATCAGTGAGTTGAAAAGCATTTTGCACATTGCACAGCTGTTGGCAAAACACATTATTCCCCATCAACAAGATGCAAAATTCAAATTGATGATGACGCCTTGGTGTACAAGATTTTCAGCCCAACGGCCTAAGGGGCGTTTCGTGTGGAATCCATTTAAATCCAAACTTGAGGTCCCAAGGTTCACGATCGCCTTTATCTAGTAGCAAAGCCTCTGCTTTAGACGTGTTGTTAATGAAGCCAGAGAGTTGGCATAACTTATCCACTAACTGTAAATATGTTCAATGTTAACCTCTTCATAAACCAGGATTGAGTTGTTATCGTCTCAGTGAAGAAAATTGAGTGGTCATCTTTTGATCTCCCTCTGGAAGAGGGAGTCCTTTAATAAGGCCTCTCTCTTGGAAGTATCAGACATTAGTAAGCAAAGGTTTAGTAACCACAGAGAACAATAGGCAGCCTTGTCTTACAGACCTCTACAAGACATAATCCCTAGCGACTACCATCCCATTAATGATGACCTATGAATTAGCATTTACCAGCAGAGCACGGACCATCCAAACACACACTCTTCATCCCTATTTATATGGAGTGAAGGGGAGGGGTAACACACACTCTTCGCCCCTTTTTATATGGAATGAAGGGGGGGGGAAACTAACCCAGTCCGAGAAAGGTCACCACCTTAACCACTCGATTTTGACCCCATCCCCTTCGAGTGAACTAGTTGGAATCACTTTGTGCTTGACATCAGCCCACAATAGAGGAGATGAGCGCTACTACACCTCTGTAGGCTGCAATTGTGTGGGCAATGAGGCAGCAACCCTAGGTTCGGCCTCTTAATAGGATAACGGGTAGGTGTAGCAATGGGGTGACAACAAGTACTGAGTAGTACTGAACCATCCCTGTCGAGCTTCTTGGCTACAGCCCATAGGATGGAGTTATGTGCACCTGATTTATCTTTTCTACGTGATGCTAGTGCTTGCTTTAGTGTCAGTGCTTGTTGCAGCCATTATGCTTTGCTTTGATGTTATTGTTATGCGTTTTTGCTTGCTGTCCCAATAGCCGCCTTTCTCTTGGTTCGACGGTTTTGCTATGTGCCGATTACGTTGTGGCACATAGGGCCCCAAATCGGACGTCTGAATGGGAACTCGGCATGGACCTTGCCACATGTTTGGATAGAAAGGACACATTGCAAAGTTTTACAATGATCCCTTTGCAAAGTTTTTGTTAATGTGGCCATGCTGTGTAGAGGTCGAGCAAAATGAGCATCAACAGGCTTTACTATCAACAAGAGTACCACCTTTGAGTTTTCTTGTTGCTATGAAGTGCTTTTTTAAAAAAAAATCTCTCTCTAATTTTCTCAAACCCTAATGGTGCTGAGAAGAACAAGGAACAAACAACATGCATCAGTGAGGGTAGTGGCAGCGGCTCGAGGATGACAGAAGCCACCACAACTCATCATGGGCAACTGGGGCAGGGTAGCAAGAAGCTACCCTGCATAGAGAGTAGTAAAAGAAATTTAGTGAGGGTGGATGTATTTAAAATACTACAGAAATGGCAGTGGGCTCTAACCCAAGTGGTCTAGCCTGGGTCATTCTACCCTACCCAAACTAATGGACCCGACTTTAAACCATGACATCCGTGGTGTGTGTGACTAGTGCAATGTTTACATTGCATCCCCCAAAAGGGGCTTTCGGGAAAAAAAAACTATAGAAACTAGGGAGGGTAAGAATAAGGTGGATGAAGAGGGTGCCTCAAGAGAAGAAGGGAAGGAGATGCGGGGGTGAGGAGAACATGGAATTCCCCCAACCCACCGTGATCAGCCAGTTGTATATAACCTACATTAGGGTTTCTTAATCTCTCACTAATCAAGAGGAGATAATACTAATATCATACTAATAGAACATTGACCCGAATGTAGATAGCCTACATTAGGGTTTCTTAATCTCTCACCAATCAAGAGAAAAGAAAACTAATATCATACTAATCTATTGAAAAAAAACTAAGACCTAATATGTTACTAAACTAGATGAAAACAAGAGACAAGAGCTTAATCAAATGCACTCACACATACACAATGAGCACATAGTAGCTCTAATTGAAGTAGGCAAGCAAGAAAAACACACAAGAGAGCAAGAGAGTAGAGAAGAAGAGCACTCTATTAGTTGCATAAGAGAATGAATGGTGAGAATACAAAATGACCCTTATCTTAGCCCCCAGCCTTTACACCTTGGGCATCCATACTTAAAATATAGGTCCATGGCTATCCCCATGGCCGCCTAGGCTTCTACAAACACTTAATCTAAGAATACAATCTCCATAATTAATCACGTGGCACACCTTTCATAGACAAGCGGTGATCACACACGTAAAATATACACTGTTAACATTTTTAATGTAACAGCCAAATGAAGTGACAGTTTTGCCAATGGATGGCGTCAAGGTTAGAGAGGTGTCCAATGAGAGTTAACACTTGTGACTATCTATCTTAATTTAAAAAACAGGGAGTTTAAACATATAAATCTAAAAAATTAATTTACAAGGTAAAATATATCAACAAAATACATTAAAATCATTATTATTTCTCAGGAATCTCACATCCTGCTCCTCTTAAAAAGAATTAAGGTGTCCTCTGCTGAATAAGTAGGGGTAGTCCCTGACGATATTAAGGCACATCCTCTATGGGGAATAATTTTCGTTTGACCCAGCATTCCCTAAGAATACAATTGCGAAGAGGTTTCTATCTAAAATCAAAGAACGGCCCATAGGCTCCAATTCTAAGTGACTCTCTGAGTTGGCAAGGTAATTTGCTAGTCATCACATCAAGAATGTGACTGGGATTTAGCACACATTTCTTGAGTAGACTGATATGCAAGACATTGTGAATCTTTAGGTATAGAGGAAGCAAGAGTTTGTAAGCTTACTCTCCAATTCTTCTAACAATTACATAGGGTCCACAATATGGTGCCTACTTTATTAATTTACCAAGGGACATAGAGCTGCTCTTGGGCCTAAGCCCCCTCAAGAAATCCATGTCTTCTTATTTAAAACCTTTTTCAAGCCTTCAAATATTTACATATTTATTTCTCAATCTTGGGTGGCTTTGGTATCTTTACCGAATGGCTCAAACTTGGTTTTCCAGCATTTGCATTAGCATCTCTACTTTGACCAAGGGGTCTGTCCAAGTCAAAGGTGTAATGCAATCTTGCCCATACACCACTTTGAACCAATGCTCCTATGGTAAGCAAATTCAACCAGTGCAAATAGTCTCGATCTATTTATGCGATTCATGATTGCAGTGAGACCAAAGAATATCCTCAATCACTTGGTTGACTCTCTTGATCTATCCATCTATTTTAGTGTAATAGGTTGTACTAAGGTTAAGAGACGTGTCCAACTTCGCAATCCAAAATCGTGAGATAAACTTGGCATCATAGTAGATGTGACTGTTCTTCAAGGTAATCCATGCAATCTAAAAATTTCTCTAAGAAACACCTTGGGAGAATCAACTTTCATAAGGTCTTCTTGACCAAAATTAGATGAGCTACCTTGGTTTAGGTGGTCAACAAATGGAATTACATTCTGATTGTATTAAAGGTAAGCTAGTAAGCCAACAATAAAATCCATACTATTACATTCCCTTATGTCCAATGGTTGCAATTTACCTGGTAGCTTCACCCTTTCGGCTTTAATGTGTTGACAAGAACCAAGCATTGCTGAACATATTGTAGTACATCTCTTTTTAATCTAAGCCTGAAGAAGCTTTTCTTCATAGAGACAAAAGTTTTGACATAGAGACAAAAGTTTTGACATAATTGAGATTTATGGCTATGGTATTATCTTTTGCTTACTATTAGCTACATCAGGAATGCACAATAAGTTGTTTTATAGTAAAGTCATGCATCCTCGTACTGTATCCTTGCACCTTCTTCAATTCTTCATTAGGAGTCTTGCTTGATTGTTGAAGTAAAGTAATAATAGGCACAAAGAATGAATCCTCAAATATCCTAACTTTAGCATCATTCGGCAAAGGATTTGATACCATAGAGATGAGATAGCAAGCAATGAGGCATTTCTATTGAGTGTATTAGCACTTGTATTTTCTTTGCTTGGTCAGTATACTCAATCTTAAAATCAAACTTATATTTTCTTTGCTTGGTCAATACTCAATCTTAAAATCAAACTCTTGCAAGTTTCCATCACAACCATAGACATTTGGCGTATGTTCAAATACTATTGGATGAAAAACATTATTGGGTGAAAATCCATTTGAGACTCTTGGGTGAAAACCCATTTGAGACTCTTGTGACCTGTCTCACAAGGGTCATGCAGATAGTGTCTTTGTAACTTTAGGGCATGGATAACTACAAGCAGCTCAAGATCATTCACATTATGATTCCTCTTATGAGGTTTTGCCTTCTGAGGCTCATAAGCCATAAGGCAACCTTCCTGCATTAACAATGGCTGTCTTGCATCAAAATTGATAGCCTCCCAGCAAGTGACATAGTAGAAGTAGCAAATTGCCACCATCGTTAATCGTCGTGGCATGAGCGCAAAGAAGAGAAAGTAAGAGGTTTGTAACCACAACATCCTATCTTTAAAAGATATAAAAAGATGTGTGTGTGTGTGTGTGTGTGTGTGTGTGTGTGTGTGTATAATTTGTGGTGAAGGAGTGTTCATGTGCGAATAATATGAGGTATGAGGGAGTTAAAAAATGCTATATACACTTCATCGTTTTGGGTCTTGTCACCAACATGTGTGGTTTGGGCATCATCACATTTGTTAACAACAAAATCATCCTTGATTTAAAAAAATCACAAAAAATTACAACCATTGTACATACCGCCAATATGAGTAGGCAAAATTCTCTCAAGTGTGAAAAAGAATGTAAAAGCGGCCAAATGAGCACGCTAGTATGTGTGAAAAAGAGAAGAATGCAACTTTTGTAAAAATGCCATAAACAAATGAGTATGCGAGCGTATGTGTACATAATCAAAGCAAAGGTGCATACACATCTAGCTCCAAAACTGTTCTCTAAAAAAACATTGTATATCCCACCCTCTGGCATCGATGGTAGAAGAAATAGCCAAAATTTGTAACCCTACTCTTAGAAGAGACCTCTAGACCTCAAAGATAGTTGCTATCAAGGGGAGACCTCACTCCTAGAGATGACCCCTAGGCCTCAAAGATAGTTCAAGTCGCCACCATTAACGGGGGGTGTTGAGATTTGAGGTGACATGAGAGTTAAGAAAATGTGATAAGAGATAAGAATCATCCCACATACAAGATAAATGCCAACAAGGGGATATTTCAAGCAATAGAATATCACTTGCACTTATCTCAAGTCTCTTTATGTGTCCAAACTAATTCATCTTGGTGTCTAATTGTACTTAAGTGCATCTTAACTAACACACACTCATTATGAGTTCTCTTAATTTCTATCCACATTAGACTAATGTTATCATTAGTGTAGGATTAGTTAAGATTAGGTCAATTTCTTATCATTAGGAGAGCTTGATCCATGATTCTCAACAATTGTCAGTGCAATCGTCACTTTGAATCTTTGGTTTTTTCAAAATGGATATAAGTTTTGGGTTAAGAAGATTCTGTTAAGTGGCCACCAATGGCCCAATGCTTTTTAAAAGGATGGTAATGGCATCCTCATGGGAGAGCCAACACTAGTTAATTGATGCATTATGCTTTCATCTTGTTGACATGTGTGAGAAAGGATTCATTTACTTTCATGTTTAAGTCAAAAAATTAAGGCTTAAACTAGAGAGGAATTTAATAAATGAACCTCAAATACTTGATCAAATACTTGTTGATCATAGGATATCAAACTTGATTGGAACTTCCCTCATAACCTTAATCTCCCAGAATATCTCCACATCTCCTAAATCTCCTCATGCTACCCTTTATTCTCTCTCAGTAGATTCTGCTCACCTTTTCATAGGTTCTCTCACATTTACAGACAGCCTCTAGCCAAGGGCTTGTTCCCACACACACCCTATTCACTTGTATATTTCAACACTTCATGTTCTAAATATTACAAAGAACCTGGTTTTTGTTAGACAAATGGTGGTTAAACAAGGTCTACAAGCGAGGTTTAATCCTCAAGGATGTTTTATGAAAGACTTCAAAAATAAGTGTTGCGCTTGGTTGTAAAGGGTAACAAAAATGGTATGATGTTTACTTTGGATGTTAACATGCCTAAGGTGAAGGCAATCATGTTTACGCATGGGACAGGTATCATTTGCAGATATTGACATATGTCACAAGTGCATTGGCCATGTAAATATACAACGGGCTAAAGTCTATGCAGGTCTAAAATATTGTATAAGTTTTCCAAAGATTAAAGTTGATGGTATGCGCAATGTATGTGAAGCATGCGAGCTTAGTAAACAAGCTAAACATGCTTTCTCGCATGAAAATCACATTAGTGTAAGGCCATTAAATGTTATACATTCAAATGCATGGGGACTAACCAAGTCAACAACAATTGCATGTTAAGTATTATATTACATACATTATGATAAGAAAGTGTGGGTTTATTTAATAAAACAGAAAAGTGAGATGTTTGCTAGCTTTTAGAGATTTAAATCCTTAATCAAGAAGGAAAAAAGCATGCAAATAAAATGCCTAAGATCATATGGTGGGGGAGATTATTTCTCCAATGAGTTCAATGTTAATCAATGGAATGAGTTGGGTATCCTACTCAATGGCAGGTGTGGGTGGAAAGTTGATGGCTTGAGCTCTAAGGGGAAGATCCACAAATAATAACAATAAAAAATTATAACAAATATTAAAAGTGTATTTTACATACAAAGAGAGAGGAGGAATGGGGGAAAAATGACTTTTCTTAAGAGAGAGGAGGAAAGAGCATGTATCTTTTCTTAAAAGAGAGGAGGAAGAAGCACTCACCTTCACTTAAGAGACATGAAAAGAACATGTTCAAAAGATGCTAGCATGCAAAAGAAAGATTTTAAAAAAAACCCTTCAAAATTTGATGCAGTGATTTTTTTTCCTAGGGTGTTACTATTTTTGCTCTGAGTGCTAGTATGTAGCGAAATAGCAATGAAAATAGAATAAAAAATAATGTTCAAAATAGAAACCAAAATAGACTTTTTCTAAATTTATTATAATTGTGATGCACAATTTTACTGCTAATCCACCCTTCTCTTGTATTGTGCGAGGTGCAAAATACAGCAGATTGTGAATTTTTTAAACCATGCAATCAATTTACAATTTGAGAATGCACTTCAGGTCTTCAGATGAGTTGTTTGAATTATCTATCAATCTCATTTCAAAGCATGTGTTACTTTATGATTGAGAATGAAGTCATACTATGATTGAGAATGAAGTCATACTATGTATCCATAACAAGCTTCATCCATAGATTATGCCTCATTATTCTAAGCCATGGTGCAATAAATAGGGAGTGAGAGACCTATGGTACATAGGTAATGGTTCCAATGCAAAGGTCCACACTATCTTGTGTGAAGTGTCCTCACAAGGACTGTGCACTAACTCCCTTGTGAGTGCTTCAAGCAGTCAAAATCTCGTGCCAACCCTAAATGTCATTACTTATGGAGGCACACACTACACTAGTGTGGATGCAAGCATGCTTATAAGGATTATCCCAACCAAATCACCTCAATGGTAGGAAAATCACCCACTTTGATGAGCTTTAACTTGTTGAGTGTACAAGGAGGACTTATTCATACTCTCCCCCTTAAACGCTTGAAGCTAAGAAGAAGGTAGTAGACAACCAAGGCTATAAATAAGTAGAATTCTTAAGCTTCATCCTTGAAGCAAGAAGTTAAGAAGTTTACCAAGGTGCAACCCCCAAAGGCTATTGTATCCCTTTTTGTTGAAAGATTAAAGGATTGAAAATAGAGGTCCAAAACAAGACATTAATGACATCATGAACATGGTTTAGTTGAAATTTCCGAAGCTACCTCCCTAATAGAAAACTCCTACTCAAGCTATTTCTTCTCATGAGATGAGAAGAAGAAACTCATTAACTCCTAATCAAACCTCCCCAAGGAACCCATTGACTCCCACTCAAGACTCCCCAAGAAACTAAAAGAGTATCCCAACCTAGTGTTAGACAAGGAGTGAGTGAAATAAGCCCAATAACTTGTAAAGGTGGTGTAGGATAAAAGAGAAGATGAGAGAGAGAGAGAGAGAGAGAGAGAGAGAGAGAGAAGAAGAAGAAGAAGAAGAAGAAGAAGAAGAAGAAGAAGAAGAAGAAGAAGACGAAGAAGAAGGAGGAGGAGGAGGAGGAGGAGAGAGAGAGAGAGAGAGGGAGGGAGGGAGGGAGGGAGAAGAAGAAAAAAAAAGAAAAAAAAAGGAGGAGGGAGAGAGAGAGAGAAGAAGAAGAAGAAGAAGAAGAAGAATAAGAAGACAAAGAGAAGGAGAAGGAGACGAAGACAAAGTGATAGAAGAAGTGAAAATCAAGTAATGATGGGTATTAAGATTGAAAGAGAGAAGGGCAAGAAGATGAAGAGATAGAAGAATAAGTGTTATAAAAATCATGTGATGATGGGTACTAATATTGAGGGAGAGAAGGGGAAGAAGACTAAGAGATAGAAGAAGAAGTGCTATAAAAATCAAGTGATGATGGGGTAGTACTAAGGTTGAGGGGAAGTATGTACCTTAGGAGAAATCAAGTGATAATGGGTACTAACATTGAGGGGGAGCATATACCTTAGGAAAAAAATGAAACAAACCTCTATTTTAATCACCAAGTAGTCGAAGGTTGGCAAGGTAATAAAGGCATCAAGTAGGTATATTTGCATGAGTGGAAAACCACAAAAGAAGAAGAAAAAGAAGACAAAGAGATAGAAGAAGGAGAAGGAGAAGAAAAAGGAGAGAGAGAGAGAAGAAGAAGGAGAAGGGGAGGGAGATAAGAAGAAGGAGAGAGAGAAGAAGATGATGATGAAGAGAGGGGGAGGGAGAGAAGGAGAAGAAGACAAAGAGATAGAAGAAGAAGTGTTAAAAAATTAAGTGATGATGGTAGGTCCTAAGGTTAAGAGAGAAGGAGAAAAAGGCGGAGGGATAGAAGAATAAGTGTAAAAAATAAGGTTGAGGGGGAGTATGTCTCTTAGGAAAAACAATGAAGCAAAGGTCTATGGTAATCAGTAGTGGAAGGTTATCAAGGTAGTAAAGGCATCAAGTATGTGCATTCACACGAGTATAAACCTCCAAAAGAAGGTGCCTAGCTCCATGTGCATTCTATGGTAGTAAAGGCATCAAGTATGTACATTCACATGCGTATAAATCTCCAAAAGAAGGTTCCGAGGTCCATGAGAGAATCAGGGAGAGAATAGCTCATCTAGCCCACCATAAATCATGGAAAAGGTGGAGCATTGGTAGGAGCAAGTTAAGGGCTTGATTAGGCGAAGGATTAAGCACTAGCTAATGATATTGTATCTCAACCTATTTAAAGGTCCCCCCCATCCTAATTTAAATTATGTGTGATTCATCATTAACCTCTTGCCATTATCTTAATCATTTTATTAATTATTTTTTTATCCATGATTAGCACTAAACCATATCATTAGTCTATTTCTATCCACCTAATTATTTCATCTTAATTTTTATGTTGGTATCAGCCAATCATCATGCCTAAGGTCTCTAGTATGCGTAGGTTAATTAGCCAAAGTAATTAGTTTTTAAGCTCCTAGTTGATTTTTTTCCCTTCTTTTGCCCCTCTTAAAAGTTAAAGTTTTGGAGATCTTCAACTATAAATGGAGATATTGGGAGCTAAAATCAAGTCCAATCTCTCCTTCAAGTTGGCGTCGGGGTGGGCGATTTATGTTAAAGATGGTAAAATTGCTTATGATTAATGGTTCTTGTTGTTGTTTGCAATTGAAGCTATAGAGGTGGAGAGAATCAAGCAAAAGAGGTGGAGTGAATCAAGGAGAAATCAGTGGGATTGGATGCTTGGATATAAACTCTATAAATTGAGGCATTGGCCTAACAAGAATTTGCTGGTTTTTTATTATCCATGCCTACATTAAGCTATCAGTTAATTGCTCACTAATCACGTCTTAATTATTATCTAATCTCTTTGTTAATGATGTTGATTCTAGCATTTGATCCACCATAGCTCATCACATTGCTATAATTTTAACATGAAGTACATCTGCGCCAAGTATTTTATTTTGCCATACTACATAGATAGTTGCGCTTTACCAACATGTCTAATGGGGTGCAAAATATTATCTTTTCTACATAACCAAGTTCTTTCATCCCCTTTGCCAATTCTTATGTGTTAGGGCTTGGGCCTATGCCATAGCCTCTGATTTTTCCTTCTCTGAAGCATTCAGCTCTAGGATTGGCTCTTTTTCCTGGTATCTTTATTTTGCTAGGGACCTTATAACATCTAATTCTTGTTTCCATTGGTTATAGATCTCTAATTATTTTTAGGCATTCATGAACTTCATTTCTACTTCCATCTCTTCACTTGTAGGGAAAAAGATATCCCCCATTGTAGTGATACTTTTTGCATCCCTCTTAATCCTTGGAGTGTAAGAGATTGTCTCTTGAGAATGGTTAAAGGTTTCCCTCTCTATATAAAAGTCCAAAGAGGAGGTGGAGGAGGTGTTTCTTGCATAATTCCTCTTCCAGTCTAGGAACCTTGAAATGTTGTTGCATGACCCCTGTCTTGGGAACCTTGAAATGTTGTTGCATAACCCTTGTCTTATGTTGAGACAGAGTGAGACTCTTTGATCTACAACAAGTTGCATCCCAAATAACCTTTTAGCAATGTTCAACATGCCAATTGGATAGTGTGGTGGAGTCTCCTCCACTTGCTCATCAATCATATGAGCATCTTTCATGGACTCTTTGCTAATGGTCTCGCTTGAATGCAAACTTCTCCACACACTTTGATGTGTGATAGTCAAAGGAATGGACCCAATGCTCCTCTATGAAAATATTAGGAGGGGAGAGGTAGCTTTAGATCTTGCAAGCAAATACACAATCACACAATAATGGAGAAGATACATAAAGATGGAAGGCTAAAATATTATTCTACTTGCTACTCTCAAAAGAGGTCTACAAAACAGGATGTACTCTGGAACCTTCAGGTAAAGCCACCTTGTAAGCTACACTTCCAATTTTTTAAACTATTGTAGAAGGACCCTAATAGCTTGGACTTAATTTTGGGACTTTTTCACTTTTTAAAGTTTCTGAATTTTCAAAAACTTTTACATAAACTAAATCACCTTCCTCAAAATTAATTGGTCTTCTTTTAAACACTGTTGTGGATAAAATAGATAATATTTCCTGAAAACGAGAAACATTTAGCATCTTTTAAAGATTCCATAAAACGAGAAACATTTAGTATCTTTTAAAGATTCCATTAAAAAAGTTTAGTTTTTTTTTACCTCTTTTTAAAAAGTGGTCTACGCATGCGTACAACACTACCAAAAAAAGATAATATTTTGGGCACTTTATACATTTCTTACAAAAATTGACATGAAAAAAAAGACTTCGTTTTGTTTACTTTTTGAGATTATAATTGAAACTAGATTACTATGCACAAGTAGTCCATAATGTGAACATACCACGTAGGTGAGCTGGCGCAAGATAAGTATGCTATAACCCAGTTAGACTAGGTAGGTATAGTCTAGCTATAGAATCACTGGCAAAGGTCCGTCATCATGTCATCTACCAAATGCACCAATGGTGTTAGGTGGAACGATCATCTAGGCACTTCATGAGTGTCATCTCATGTTGATCTTGACATCTCAACACTCCCCCTCAAGCTCAACTCTATCTCCAAGACTCCAAGCATAGTGCAAATTCTGCGAAGTTTCTTTTCTCCCAAGGCCTTGGTGAAAATGTCACTAGCTACTTGCTCCTTTATGTTGATACCCACGAGATCAATATGTCCTGCTAAGACCTTCTCTTTGATGAAGTGACAATGGACCTCTATGTGTTTGATCCGCACATGAAACATTGGGTTCCTGGCCAACTGTATGCCACTAAGATTGTTGCCAATAGATGACAATTGCCTGTCCGCATGTAACTGCAAATCTTTAAGTAGTTTACATAACCAAGGTACCTCATATGCTATCTTGTAACACCATGTACTCTACCTTTGTACTTGATAAGGCAGCTATCGAGTGCTTCTTACTGCTTCATGTAATAGCACCACTCCCAAAGGAAAACATAAACATGCTAGTAGATCTTCCCAATCTACATTAATGTATCCATACATCTATAATTGTATACCAGCCTCACAGAAGAGACCATAATCTATTATTGACCTCACATAGCATAATGTGCACCTCACGTATCCAAATGTGACTTCCGATGAGGAACTTGTACAAATTGGCTCTCCAACAAACCCAAATGCGACTTCCGCGATGAGAAACCTGTATAACTTAGCTCTCCAACCTAATTGTGTAGTTCATGTCTAGCCTAGTGATCATCATGTAGATCAAGCTGCTCACTATCTTCCTGTATGTATTGGTATCCTCCAAAATCTCACCTAAATTGGCATTGTACGCTCTATGATCACAAATTTGCTAGAGTCATTAAAGTCCTCACAAAATGAGAATTTGCTATTATTACCATATTTGGACATGTCCAATGCATATTGTCTCTGTGATAGCCATATGCGTCTCAAGCATCCTAATGACTTCAATGCCAAGAAAGTATTTCAACTCACCCAAGTCCTTCATGTCAAACTTCTTCTTAAGGAGACCCTTTACATTCTGAACTTCCTCTTCATTGTCACCCCCCCAACAATCAAGTTATCCACATAGATTCCTCTATCCATACAAATATACTCAAAAGTCTGTACAAAGGTCTTGCAATTTTTGTATACATGAATATAAATCTTATGTAATAGCCGACATGACCCATGAACCTTTGCACTCCCTTGGGGTCTGTTGGTGGAGGTTATTTGAGGATAACTCTGATTTTACCATGATCTATGGAAATAACATTTTTAGAGACTATATGTCCCAAGATTACTCCATGCTTTACCATGAATTGGCATTTCTTAGGATTCAAAGAGATTCTACAGAGTCTACATTTGAGAAACACTTTCCTTAAATAGCTTAAATGTTCCTTTCAAAGTGATGCTACAGCCAGATTATCCATAAAGATTCAAGAATTTCTCTTAGATAGTTCCCAAAAGCCATACATATTAGCCTTTGGAAGGTGGCAGGAGGATTGGTTAAACCAAAAGACATAACCTTATAAGCAAAAGTTCCCCATTCAGTAATGAAAGATGTTTTATGTTGATCAATAGGATTAATGTGAACTTGATTGTAGCCCAAGAAACCATCTAGAAAAGCTATAACCCTCTTTTTAGCCACCCTCTCTAATACATGTTCAGTAATAAATGGCAAAGGATAATAATCCTTAAGTGTGGCTCTATTGACTTTCTTCATGTCAACACGTACTCTGAGTTTTCCATTCTTCTTCGGCACAACACAATTGGTGAAACCCATTCAATGTGCTTAATTTCATAAATAAACTTAGCTTTGATGAGCTTATTAAGTTCCTCTTGAACTAATTTTTCATAAATAAACTTAGCTTTGATGAGCTTATTAAGTTCCTCTTGAACTAATTTTTCATAATTAGGATTTAAAGGATGAGACCATTGCCTTACTAGTCGGGCATCATCTGTAATAGGAATAGTGTGCGTGTAAACTTTCGGTGATACTCCTTTCATATTTGTGTGTAACACATGTTTGAATTCCTTAAAAAGATCAATAAGATCCTTCTCCTCCTCTTCTATTAGGTCGATAGCAATGTAAACCGGCTTAGGCTCTTCACCAGGTTTGGCAAAAATTTACTTGCTTGACCTCAGCAGGTTTTTTATATGAGCATCCTACACTTTATTCCTTGGTTCTCGTGGCCTTTTCACCGTAACGATGCGTTCTCCTATCTTATAGTTTCTAAAATACTCAGGGATTTTGGACACATGTTCTTCAAGCTTTTCCTCTTCCCAAGTTTTCCATTTTGCTTCTTTTTGGCACTTTGAGTCATCTTTTCAAAGGAGATCTCTTCTAAAGATGTTTCAATTTGATCATTGGCTCCTATGGCCGACTCGAGTGTATAAATAGGAGTGATTCGATTCAAATCTTCTCCAAGAGTTTGGACTAACTTTTCAATAGGATTACACAACACCCACACATTGTAAGAAATGATTCTAACTTTCAAGATCAGGGTGAGGCCTTGGGCTAATCCTCAAAGATTTGTTCCTAATTTTACCCAGATTATTTTTTACTTTTCTTATTTTCTAATAAAGGATATCTTCGCAATCACTTCTACTTGAAGCCTCATCACTAGATATTTCCTTTATCGATATGGGATTCATCATAAACAAATTAGCTTCCATGTTTTCATCCTTCCAGAATTTGGTTTCAATTTTCTGGGGTACTACCATGATTGCCAATAATTGCATCCATTTTCACTGTAAGTTGGGTCGAGAATAGACGCTATCTCATGGTTATGTTTATTGATCTCTATTGCAATTTGGTTAAGATTATTGTCTAGGTCTCCATTTGTGCTTTTTCAGTATAATCTTCTTCTCGAGACGATTAATCTTGTCTTTGCACATAAGACATACACTAGTTAAAGTGGATTCTCTTGAATGAGAAGTAGTATCAGAATGTAGATCTATTGCTCTTGGAGATCTAGTGAGTGGGTGAGCATTGTGATTAGCTAAATTGACTTTGATCAATTCCTCTAGTGACTAGGTGAGCATTGTGATTAGCCAAATTGACTTTGATCAGTTCCTCTTCCTTTTGAAGATAAATGTTATTAGTTTCCTAGTCATGAATCATTAACAATTGTCTCAAGAATGGCCTTCCTAAGATAACATCATAGTTAGTTGGTCTTGGGAAATCCATGATAACAAAAGTATGCTCAAAAGTTATGCCACATGTTTCCACGTGCATTTGACTGACCTTTCCAAAAGTTATGCCACATGTTTCCACGTGCATTTGACTGACCTTTCGAAATGGCCGTTCAAGAGAACCATCCACCATTTTAACTGACACACTTGTGGGCTCAAGTTTTGGCTTTCCCCACTTCTTCTAGCATGTTTTAGTGGCTATGCTCACCCCTAGCTCTGCCATCAAGTATGGTTGGAATTTTTTATCCCTTATATGAGATCGAAAGTGTAGCATTCATGTCTTTGCTTTCATAATATTGGTATTCTAGGAACTTCAAGAAGAATTCCTTCTTGATCCAAATCTGAATTCTCATTGTCCTCGTCTCATCAATCTCATCAATCTTAGCCTTAAGGCGTCCACATAGCCATTTTTGTACATCATTCCACATGGCATGCTTACCTTATAAGAGTTAGCCCAAAGGAATAGTGATTGGAGTAGACAAGATTTTGTGCAACAATTCTACATTCCTAGGATGATGATTTTATCTTTAGACAAGGTTGCATTTAGGAAAACGTATAGACCTTGTAGTAAAGAGGCCATTATTAGACTTCTTTTCTGTTTCCTAAAACCACTTCCAAGATATCGAGGAAGAGTTCCCAAAGATCCCACAAGGGAATCAAGGTTAAATCCATATTTCCAAGATCTTGAAAGAGAGTTTGCACTAATGATTGAAGGTACCTTAGATCTTTGAGAATATCTATAGGAATTATATGGTTCCAAAGATCCTTGAGATCTTGGTCAGTTTGTTGTTCAAGGGAATCTAAAGGAAGGGATTATCGCTCCTCTTGAAGAATGATTCTTCTGGGTTTACATGAAAGATTCTCTTGCACTTCATTATCATTCGTTAGATGTTCATTAATCATCCTCCTCCTTTCTTTCTCAGTCTTGATTGATCTAGATGCAGAGTCAGGCACCATCAAGACTTCATCATCTATCTCTGATATTACTAAGAGTGGTGTAGGAGGACAAGATTAGGGTGTCTTCACTGGCCCATACACACTCTCTAACTCCAATTGAGTTTGTTTAACCAAATTTGTAGTTGTCTTAAGGTGTTCATTCTCTTCCACTAGGTTGGGATATTGCATCCACTTTTTAGGCAGCTTTTTCAAATTTTGCTACCATCAATGGCTTTTTTGGGATAGTTTAAGGTTTCATTGGCAGTGGATAGAAGGAGACGATTCCAAAGAAGATGATTCAGATCCATCTTGGATTCCAAATTTATCCTTATCATTACCAACCAGGATACTCTCCTTCTTTTTGTGTTTCCTTCTTTTTTTTTGTAATTTTATATATATTTCAGTTGCTTCCTTTTTTAGGGCTTTCTTGGCTTGAGCTCTTGTCTCAGTACTACATTGATCGGAGTCAAGATTGGGTTTTCTTTCCTTCCCCAAAGAACTCCCATCATATTTAAAGTTGTTGTTAGTCCAGGAGGAACACTACTAGAAGGTTGGGTGGTGCGGTAAGGGTAATCTTTAAATAGATGCTCTATGCCACAACCACTGCACCATCTATCCAAAGGAACAAGATTTGTGGTGACTGGGCTATCCTTGTAGACTTTATTTGAACATTGCTTTTATGTGAGGTCCACCACATGCATAACAAGAGAGCGGGGCTCATCTAGTCACAAAAATTATCTCTTCCTCGTGCTAATGCTACTATATTCATCAAATATGTATATTCATCAGATGTAACCATAGTGAAGCCCGGAATGCTCAGGAGTCTCAGCATTTTTCCTAGGTATTTCATAAGCAATTTCAGGCACTAGTGTCTCTGAGGTAATTTCATCTTTAGTCCCACTTGGTGAAAAGGAGTCAGTCTTGGTGGAGATGGTTGAGGGGGAAATACATGTGGAGGCATTTCAGTAGGTCAAATATTACCACCAGTGACATTGTGTTATGGTTAACTATCGGTGGTGCTAGTAAAACAAGTGGCATATGAGGAGGAGGAATGCTAGGGTTTTCATTATTTGATTAGTTGTGAGTGTAGATTAAATCTATAGCATTGACTAGTATCATGATTACCCATACGAGCATAATAGCCACACCATAGATTTGTCCTTGGTTTAAGTGAGGATATTCCGTTGTCATATGATTGGATTTGCAATATGCACACCAAACCATGTCTCTCTTAGGATAGAGGTGGGGATTGCCCACCTCTTTTGGAATGATCTTGATTTTGTGTTTTACGTGCTTTAGTAGTTTTCCAATAAAATCAGGTTCTCTTTTCTTTTATCATTTCTACGTCCACCTAATCTATCACTTCCTGATCCCATTTTGAATGATGCTTTAGAGCTATAAATTTCTTTGGGTGGTCCCATAAAGTTATCATTGTATCAATGGCATCCAATGCACACTCATTGAAGGTTCTATGACTTCTTGCATATAGCATATCATGCAAGCTTTTTTTTTTTTGGTAAACCTTCTAAGAAGAGTGAGATCGATTATGTCTAGCTAGGTTTCTCATCAGGTTCGCACCTGCTATAAAAATACTTAGGTATGTTGATATGTTCTCGAATAGTCTAGTCTTGTTTCTATTTCAAAGTATTGAGCTGGTTCACCAAGCTCCGCTTGGCACCAGTCTTGGTATAAGCAATAAAAAAGAATTGCTTCAAATCTTCATAAGTTTCATTTCCCTCTAGTTCCAAGTTTTGAACCATTTGGCAACCTCATGCTCTAGGAATCTAAATGCTCCGATCCTTGTGGGATCACCATTAACATCCAGAGCTTTATAGACTTGCTCAAAGGTTTCGAAATGGCCATGGCCATCTCCTGTCCCACTGAATTTGTGCATAGCCTTGGATAAACTCTAGACTCTAGAGTTTTGCTCAAAGGTTTCTAAATGGCCATGGCCATCTCTTGTCCCGCTGAATTTGTGCATAGCCTTGGATACACTCTAGACTCTAGAGTTTTGTCTATCACGTTCCCTTTATTGAGGTCCATGTGGCAAAGCTTCCATAGGAGCTGGAGGTTCTCTGGCCATTAACTGCTTTTGCAATAGCTTCTACCATCTTTATAGCATCCTCAACTGATACCATTCTTACTGGTGGTACATGATTAACTAGAGGTTCTACTGGAATTGGTCTATCCAGTGGTGGTGGAGGAACATGAGTTCTTATTGCTACACCTCTCCTAGCTTAAATTGTGTGCACTCGTTGGGGTGAGTGTATGTGGGAACATGATGACATAATCCTGCGGTTAGATATAGACCTACTGTTGCATGTATTGGTCCGATCGAGGTAATAGCCATAGTTGAAAACATAGGCATACGTCTTGCTAATGATTGAGCAGGTGAGTGTTCTCCTAAAGAAACAAGTGGAACCACTGTATTGATATAGTTATAAGGCATGGGTCCAGTATGTTCCACCCCATAAGTTTGCTAAAGAATCTGGAACTACAAAGTCATAGGTGTTAACCCTTAGTTATTTTCCAAATAGTTATACTTTATCGTTATTCATTATTCAACTAGCATACTGAAAGTATTTGTCACTTTGTATCTTAACTGGAAACAACTTATGGTGCAAAGTGCAGTCACTTTGAAGAATATATGTATTCAGAGAGAGAAGCAGCAATATATGCAGATACATATGGTTTGTCGATTACTTGTTTTTTGTTTACTTTTGTCTATGATGTTATTCATTTATGTTCTTTGTCTTCTATGTTGACATGAATAACAGTATGCATTGGCCATCCGCCAACACTTTGGCAATCCTGTTGTGTTCGATTTCCCTTTGATTCTCTTGGTTTTTAATTGATTGCTAGCATGTTCCTTCCCATGTATGGATTTGTTATCACTGGTTGCGGATTACCTCTACTAGCTAAGCATGCGATTGTCGGTGGTCTTTTAGAGACTGGGAATGTTGAAATCATTCATTGTAATGTGGCTTCAATGTGTGCCATTCTTGTTTATGATTAGATTATGGTTGTCGATGCCTATGCACTATCTTACATTGATTATTGTCCCATTAAATTTACTGCTATTAAGATAGGCATATTGGGGAGTTGTTAATCACATTGAATTTAAAACCATTCATTTTTTCCATGGGTCGAGTTATTATTGCCATCATTTCTTACAAAGCATTCACCGTTCCATGTGGTTTGATGATTTTTGTCTGTATTTTCCATTACTATGGGTGGCATGCTAGTGTCATTTGATTCGGATACCAAGAAGAAACTGGATGATCTGGAAACTCTCTGGAATGAGTAGGGGTATGATTCCTGAAAGCATTGGACTGCATGACCGACCATGAGCAATGTTACGCTGCTCGATAAGAGCATTTTTGTCTTACCGGGCTAGTTGATGAAAATTCCATGGAGGATGCCAATCAGTACAATCGGATCATGGGGATGAATGGGAGGATAACTTTATTGATGAGGAATCTAGTAGTAATTATAGAAGTTTGGATGGGCTCTTCTAAACACGAAACTTGTTAGTTTCAGGTCTCCTTCTTCTGGGTCTTGGTGCCAATGCCTGACCCTCGATTCCATTGGGCCTTGGTAGTGTAGCATTATCACCCATTGGAATGGCTCATCAGGTTTCCTTAAAGAATCCAAAGCTCTATGGCAAGAAAAAAGAGAACTTGGATCCTCAGGTCTCTAACATCGAGAATATTTGGCGCGCCAATGGTATGCCACCCACTGTTCCCACAATTACCAAGCGGAATGCCTTCAGCGGCACTTTTGATGGTGAGGCAACCAACCAGCATGCTCATAAGGAGTGTTGTGATTAAAAAACTCATTATTAAAGAATCATCTTGAGATTAATACCCTACTACACAAATATAAAAAAAATTAGCATAAGAGTCTTACGCATAGCTCTCTCTATGTATAAGCTATAAGAAAGCTGTATGCATAGAGCTCTCTTACATTACAATCTCTATGTATAAGATTCTTATACATATAACTCATTAATGCACACAAGAGAGTGCAATAAAAAATGGGTTGATGGCTTCAACACTATGGAGGATGACCTACAATCTCTCTTATGTATAAGATTCTTATGCATAGAGCTCTCATCAATGCACATGAGGGTGCAATAAAAAATGGGTTGATGGCTGTAACACTATGGAGGATGACCTACAAACAAAACAACAGTTGATGGCTTAGCAATTGGAGAGTGCCACATAGCAAAAAATTATATAAGATCATGCATGCTTTAAGAGCTATGGATAAGAGCATGCATAGATATTATTCATAAGGCTTTTGGACTTGATTGCTTGTGGACTTATCAGTTTGTAAGCTTGGGCTTGTGAGCTTCTCTGATTACTAGTTGGCTTACTGGCTTGTAGGCTTGGGGCTCCATCTTACAAAATTATTGGCTAACAAAAAAAAATACAAATGAGCTGTAGGCTTATGGGTTCACCATCTTGAAAATTATGGGCTTATCCACTTACCAGCTTGTAGGATTACAAACTTGCTTTATTGTATAATTAATGGGATTATCTTGCTTGTAGGTTTGTGGGCTTATCAACTTGCTAATTTTTACAAGCTTGTCGGCTTCCAAACTTGCTGGCTTGTTAGCTCATGAGCTTACAAACTTGCATGCTTACCAACTTACTGGCTTACATGCCTAAACTAATGCTTAATAGATTGTAGGATTTTGTTAGCTTATGCACTTATAGATTTGCTTACTTGTAAGCTCTAGATGCATAAAGCTAAAGCTGATGCATATGTAACATGCCCATCTTCATTAATAAAAAAATGTCCCTGTAATAGATGAATTTATGAGTTTTTATGGTGTAAAAATCAGTGATTTTATTAAATAACCCATTTCCATTTAGAATCTTCAAATTTCAAGTCCAAATTTGGAATCTGCTTGCGATTTTACCTTAATTTAAGATTTTAAAGCATCCAAAACGGACATCGGATCAAGCTTATACACGAATTTTAGTTTAAAAACGACGACCTTTAAACCTTAATAAATGCACGACCGGGCTTCCGATCGATGGACAGTCTACACCCCAACGTCTAGGGGAACATCTTATACATTTTCGCTAGAAAATTTTTTTCGCCCCCTGGGTGCTCCAGCACGCAAATTGAGGCTGGCGTCCCAAATTTGAGGAACCTGCCCCAAAAAGGACCATACACACACTCACTAGGGCACCTGTATAGTGGCCGCGTAAGGACCAAAGACCGACCACCCATTGTATGGTCCACACGTACCGCCATGTGGACATACCTTATGGGTGATTTGATTTTTTAAAAGACCATGCTCCCCCTGCAGGATAGGACTAGGTCTTACCTACAAATCATATCCTTGAATCTTTGTATGGTCAAGGTGTCGACGAGTAGGAAATTTTCTCCAAGTTAAGACTTAGTAGACTATCTTAAGTGTTTCCCCTATTTTGGAAGGGGGGAACTTTACAATTGGTATCAGAGCCAATCTTAGCTCCTTGAATGAACCCTTAGATTCCAACCTCAAAGCAATGAGGCTAAGTACATTACAGGATGCTCATATGAGCAAAGCCTCTTGTGAAAGAATTGAGGACCAACAAAGCTAAGCCTCAAAAGAGATCTTACCTTGAGGACCAACAAAGCTAAGCCTCAAAAGAGATCTTACCTTGAGGCAAACCCTAAAGATCAGCCCTACAAGAAACCCTAACAGAATTTCCCCTACTACAACCGAGGGCGGCAAAACAATTCTTTTGTTCCCCGCTCGTATGCTGCTTCTTCCAGAGAAGGCCCTCTGTGTTTTGAATGATGCAACGACCCGGGACACTTTAGGGCCAACTGTCCCAAGTCAGCAACATCTTTTCCCCAAGGTGGCAGAGTAAATCAAGGTCGTGGAACCCCTATCCACCAAGGTGCAAGAGGCGGTGGACGTGGTAGACCGCTTATACTATAAGTGAAGAGCCGACCTTGGAAATGGCTGAGGAAGAGCGCGCCACAGTCCATGTGGCAGTAGAACATCAAGGTCCAAATCAACAATTTGGTGTAATCCACCTATCGCGGCGTAAGCCGTTCCAGCTTTTGATTGATTGTGGCAGTACCCATTCATTTCTTTCTCATAGGTGTTTGCAAAAATTAAACTTGGGTCAAAAAATAGCTAGAAGAATGATTGTAGAGTTAGCTAGTGGAAAAGAAGTAGTATCTCGCCACTCTGTAGGAAACCTTGATTTTGAGCTGGGTAATGAGCAAACTCATGGCCATTTTAGAGTCTTGCCATTAGGAATTTATGATGGAATCCTTGGGATGGACTGGCTAATTGCAAACAAATCTAGTATTCACTGTAATCAGGGGAGTATCACTTTTGAAAATGAGCATGGCCAAGTAGTATCCCTTGAGGGGAAAATAGGTAAACCTAAATCTAGGGTAGTCAAGGCAAAATACCTTCTCAAGGGAGCACGTAAGGGACAACAAGTTTTCCTAGTCAAGCTCAACAAAGCTGTTGAACCTAGTAAAAGGAGACCCTCTTGGCTCCAAGAATTCTTTGACATCTTTCCTGTGATGAGCTTACAGGACTATCGCCTCTTCGAGAAGTCGGTCATGAAATCGAGGTGATCCTTGGAGCTCAACCCATCTCAAAAACGCCCTATAAAATGTCCCTCCCTGAAGCTATTGAACTTAAGGAGCAACTTTCCCAACTCATTCAGCAAGGATTTGTACGCCCCAGTAGCACTCCTTGGGGAGCACCTGTTCTTTTCCAAAAGAAGAAGGATGGCACTCTTCGCCTCTGCATAGATTATCGAGGGATAAATCAAGTCACTGTTAAGAATAAGTATACTATCCCTCGCTTGATGAGCTTCTTGACAAGCTTCATGGGGCCAAAGTTTTGTTTTCTCAAAAATAGATTTGAGGTCTGGTTATTATCAGATTAGAGTCAAGGAAGAAGATATACCCAAGACAGCCTTCAATACCCGTTATGGCCACTATGAGTTTACTGTAATGTCATTCGGATTAACCAATGCTCTTGCAACCTTCAACCGCCTAATGCAAGATATATTCCATCCTTAATTGGATGAATTTGTGCTTGTCTTTTTTGATGACATCTACTCCAAGTCAATGGAAGAGCATGAGGAGCATGTGAGTAGGGTTCTACAATTGTTGCGTAGACATAAACTCTATGCTAAGAAGAGAAAATTTACCTTCTTTACTCATCAAATTGAGTATCTTCGATTCATCATCTTTGAAGATGGTATCTCAGTAGATCCCGCCAAGGTCAAAGATATACTGGAGTGGCCAACCCTTAAATCAGTTTGTGAAGTTCATGGGTTTTTGGAAATCACAGGATGGTACAGGATTTTCATCAAAGATTATGCCATGGTAGCTGCACCCTTGACAGATCTTCTTAAGAAGGATTGCAAAATAGTATGGCTGCCAATCTATCAAAACAGTTTTGATCAACTCTCAAGGCCATTATTACTTTTACCCCAATCCTGAAACTTCTTGATTTCACCAAGGAATTTGAAGTGGTTACTGATGCCAGTAGTCTAGCACTAGTCTAGCACTCGTCGGTGGTGTCTTAGGAAGGAAGACCGGTCACTTATACTTCCCGGCAAGCTGAAGCAATATGAAGTAAATTGTGCCACCCATGATTTGGAGCTCTTAGCAATTGTTCATTGCCTCAAATTATGGAGACATTATCTCTTGGGGGGAAAATTCCAGCTTGTAACTGACAACAAAAGTCTGAAGTGGATCTTCACCTAGCCTAACCTCAACAAAAGTCTGAAGTGGATCTTCACCTAGCCTAACCTCAACATGCGACAAAGGAGATGGATTGAAATCCTACAAGAATATGACTTTGACATCAAATTCTGCCCTGGGAAAGATAATGTGGTAGCAGATGCACTTAGCCGCCCGCAAATCTTTCTTAAGTGCAATTTCGATGCCAAATGATCCCATATTGGTCAAGGTGAAAGAAGTCTCATCTCACGATCTAGATTATCAGAGGATGGTGAAGTTAGTAGAAGAAAGGGAATATTCAGAGAAGGAGAAGAATCTAATCAAGGGATACTCCACTCATGAAGGAAGCCTCTACTTCAATCATAGGCTATGTATCCCTAAGGATCCTGCCTTAAAGAAACTAATCCTCCATGAAGCTCATGATAGTCTCACTGCAGGGCACCCAGGCTATGTGAAAACATTAAATGTCATAAGGAGGAGCTTTCATTGGGTAGGCTTGAAATTGATGTCCTTCAGTACTTGAAGCAATGTCTCTCATGCCAAAGGATCAAAGCTGACAGGGTTAAGATGCATGGGAAACTTCAACCCTTGGATATTCCCCAAATGAAGTGGGAGTGCATTAGTATGGATTTCACAAGTCTCCCCACTGTGCAAGGAGGATATGACTTCATCTTGGTAGTAGTAGAGTTGCTTACCAAAGTAGCTCATCTTATACCAACAAAGAAGACCTTCAAAGCTTCTGATGTTGCTCGATTATTCACCAAGGATGTATTCAAACTTCATGGTCTCCCAAAGAGGATAGTAAGTGACCGGGATTCTGACTTCACTTCAAAGTTCTGGCAGTCCTTATTTCAAGCCTTGGGCACTCAACTTTGATTTAGCAAAGCTTATCATCCAGAGACTTATGGCCAGACTGAGAGAGTCAATCAGGTAATTGAAGAAATTCTCAGAGCATATTGTTGAAGGGACCCAAGAAGATGGATTCAATATCTTCCTCTGGTAAAATTTGCCTACAATACATCTTATCATCAGAGCATAGGAATGTCACCATTCAAAGCACTCTATGGGCAAGAATGCTTATCTCCTCTAAATTTCTCTGATCCGACTAAGAGTTGAGGCATCCAGAAAATGCTAGAAGAGACGGAGGAACAGACCAAGGCAATCCAAAAGGATATTAAAGCTGCTCAAGATCGGCAAAAGCATTATGCTGACACCAAAAGGTTTGAAAGGATCTTCAAGGAAGGAGACAAAGTTCTTCTAACGAGTGCGACCCAAATGTAGTTCTCTGCCACTTGGGAAATATAAGAAGCTCAGCCCTAGGTATTGTGGTCCCTATACAATTATCAAGTGTCTAGGTAAAAGTGCCTTAAACTCCAGTTCCCAGTCCATATCAAAGTCCACAATGTATTTCATGTAAGTTTGTTAAGACTTATGTACCCAATCTTGATCATATTCTAGATGATGAACAAGTTGTAATCCCTACTCAAGGAGTCCTTGAATTACAGCCTAGTAGGATCATAGGTTCTAAGGAAAGGCAACTCATTAATAGAACTCTTGTAGAACATCTAGTACAATGGAAAGACTACCCTGAATAGGATGGACTTGGGAAGATGAAGCTACACTCTTAAAGGATTACCCCCAATTCATGATGACAAGATGAGGACATGTCGATTTCTTTAAGGGGGAAGGATGTAACATGCCCATCTTCATTAATAAAAAAATGTCCCTGTAATATATGAATTTATAAGTTTTTATGGTGTAAAAATAAGTGATTTTATTAAATAACCCATTTCCATTTAGAATCTTCAAATTTCGAGTCCAAATTTGGAATGTGCGTGCGATTTTACCCTACTATAGGATTTTACAGCATCCATGGACACCGGATCAAGCTTATACGCAAATTTTAGTTTAAAAAATGACGACCTTTAAACCTTAATAGATGCACGACAGGGCGTCCGATTGACGGACGGTGTGCATCCCAATGACCAGGGAAACATCCTGGACATTTTTGCTGGAAATTTTTTTTTCGCCCCCTGGGCGCTTCGACACAAAAATCGAGGATGGCGTTTCAAATTTGGGGACCCCATCCCAAAAAGGATCGTACGCACACTCACTAGGCCATGTAAGGACCAAAGACCGAGCACCCATTGTATGGTCCACACGTACCGCCATGTGGACATCCATGCTGCCTCTGACCAAAAGGGTACATGCGTACCACACCTTTGCCTATGCACCACCATCATACCTTTCCCCAAGCTCATGTAGACCAGTGACCCAGTACACTTTGATGGTACACCATCCCTTTCACTCGTACTTTGCTCAGTACTGCAACCGTACCCTACACCTATATAAACCCCGAGTGCTTCATTAGCTCATTGCGTGGAGCACACCCCTAGGCTGCACCCAGCACGAGACTGTACCGCCAGACCGTACTACCACTCAGTGCATACGCACTATACTTGCTGTGCCTGCAGCTGTGTCTCACAGCCTTCCTCTCATTTTTCCCTAATCAGCCATCTCTTAGATAAGCCCATTTTCAGTCACTCCACCCTTGTGATTAGGAGAGGGTGTCCTTAACTCTTCTCCTCCCCCCCTCCCCTCGTGTGAAGAGACTTAGAACAGTCCTCACCCCTTCAAGCAAAACGTTTTTGTCTTTAGGACATCTCACAATCCCTCCCCATTTGTGTAGACTTTAGTAAGAGGTTTTTGAGCTTAGAGGAGGTTCACATGCTGCTATTTTTTGCTCAGAGTGAGCAAACGATCTCGAAATTGAGATCCGACTGAAGCATTGCGATCGCAACGTCGAGCACTACATGACGGTGATTAAGATGGTCCCTTTTCGAAAATGCCAAAATGTTACCTCGAGAGAAGCACGCAACAATGAGATTAAAGAAAATGCTCCTAATGCGGCTCCAACCCTCCCATTGCAAGCTCTATAAGGGAACGGTGGCCAGGTTAGCTTGGTTATCATTTAAAAAGAGTTTTAAATTATTCTTTAATATTAATATCAATAAATCAAGAAAGAAGATGTGAATTTTTCTATTGAAAAATGTTAGAAATTCTATGAAGCTACTATTTGAAGTGATGTTGTATTTTATAATCAATGGTTTGTATCGAAATTGCTATCTTTAAGAGAAAGAGTACATGTATTTTTTCTCATGGCTTCGACGCTAACTCTATTTTCGTGCTTGTGTCGGGAGAGCGGTGTTGTTAGCAAAGCCCGGGAGGATCGGCCCATGGTATCCCTCATACTATTGGGAGAATGAGGTTCATTGATTGAGGTGAGTGATTGTGATGTTGTCTAGTTCTGAGGGCCCAGGCTAGTGCAGTGAATAAGCTTACCCTAGCGCGTAGACATCCCTTTGAGGGGGGGCGGGAGGATCGAGCGACAAAGCTTGAGGGGGTGACATGCCGGCTTGAGTCCTCGCTAGCTACCGTGACGAAGTGTATGGTCCCATAGGGTTTTGCCCAGCATATAGAGGCTGGAAGGTCGAATTCTAGATCATTGGGGCAGACAATGTCTTTAGCATTTTTATACTGTGAAAAGAGGCTGTTTTAACGAACCTTGTGAAAGGGTCTTAATTAAGGAACATGTTTATTTATGTTAAACAGTGTGGTAGGATTAATTAGAAAATAAATTGATGCGTGAGTAGGGTGAAAAGTGGGAGGATGGAATTCCCCGACGGCACCATCCTATGGACAGGTGGACCCAATTAGTTGGGTAGCTTTCCAACAGATTAAGTGAAAGACCTATGCTAGATAAATAGGTCCTCGTCGTGCAACTCTATTATAGAAGACTAGGCCAGCGGCGGCGGCTGTGCCTTGCATGGATGAGGAAAAAGGCATTGTCTCTCAGAATCAAGATTAGTAGTTGCCCAAATTATGATCAATTACCCTATGGGTGATTTGATTTTTTAGAAGACCATACTCCTCCTGCTCCATAGGACTAGGTCTTACCTATAAATCGTATCCTTGAATCTTTGTATGGTCAAGGTGTCGACGAGTAGGAAATTTTCTCCAAGTTAAGACTTAGTAGACTATCTTAAGTGTTTCCCCTATTTTGGAAGGGGGAACCTTACAGCATAATATTAAAACTTATAACTTTTTGCATAAGCATAAAGCTTAAGATTATCTATGCATTAAATCTTTATTCGTATGCAAAAATCTCTTAATATTTATGCATAATCATAAAGATTAAGAGCATAGAGTATGGATAAGAGCATGTCTATGTGTAATATCGTCTATGCACTATGCACTAAGCCTAAAAGTAAAAATCGCTTAATATTTACGCATAAGCATAAAGCTTAAGAGCATAGAGTATGTCTTTGTGCACTATGCACTAAGCCTAAAAGTAATAAAATTAAATAAAATAAACTCCAAAAAAATCAAAATTAAAATGGAATGATAAAACAAGCAAATGAGTGGAGAACTCTTACTCATTAATAAGAGGCCCAAGTGGGGAGCTTATGGTTGTAGCTCTTGGAAATGGCTCAACAAATAACAAGAATGGAAAATTAAAACTCATCTCTAAGAGATTTAGAGGAGAAAATCCATAAAAATTCACAAAGAAATAAGCAATGGTTAGTAAAACATCATGAAAGTAGGGATTGAAAGGAGCACTCATCATAAAGCATCAAGCCATGAGCCTATAATAGTTGCAAGCTTTAGAAACCTATAAAACATTGTGAAATTAGAGATCAAAAGGAGAACTCAAGCATCAAGCCATGAGCCTATAATAGTCGCTAGCTCTAGCAACCTATATATAACAGCTCATACATAACCACTTATGCATAGCCAGCTAGCTAGAGTAACCTAGACATAGCATCTCATAAATAGCAGCTTATGTATAAGCCACTAGCTATGTATAAGGCATATGCATAGTCGCTTGCTTGGCCATAAAGACTTATTCATAAGTTAACAACCATGGATAAGGTGTGTGCATAGTCACTTAGCCATAGAGGCTTATGCATAAGTGATAGCTATTGGCTTTAAGCTATGTATAAGAGGTATGCAAAAGTGGCATGCATACTTACCAACCTATGCATAAGTGGCTATGCATACTTATCGACCTATGCATAAGGCTAATGCATAAAGCTCTATACATAGCACCTATGCATACCCTCATTGATATGTATATAGGGCTTAGGCATCCATGTATAAGTGGGCATGATGTATACATACGGTCTATGTATACACTCATTGATATGTATATAGAGCCTAGACATCCATGTATAAGTGGCCATGATGTATAGTTACCATCTTATCCATAAGTGGCTAGATGCATGGTTGTTGTTGCTAAGTTATAGTGGTTTCAACTTATGCATAAACCACCTAGTCGCTATATGCATAGTCACTAAGTTGTAGTGGTTAACCTATGCATAAACCACCTAGCCATACCATAAGTGGCTATGCATATAAATGGTTTCCTCCTATGCATAAGCCAATTAGCCTATCCATAAGCAACCTATGCATAAGCGACTATACATAGTTGTCTTAACCATAGCATAAGTAACTATACACATTAGTTAGTAGCTATGCATTTTTAAGGCCACTTAGCCATAGCATAAGCACCCTATGCATAAGCAACTATACATAGTTGTCACATGGCCGGCAATGCATAAGGCCTATGTAAGAGCTCTTCTGTATAGGATTAAGATTCATGCATTACTATCATGAAGTTTTATGTATATGATTAATACTTCATGCATAAAGCTTTATCCATGATCATAGAGATCAAGAGCATATGCATAAGCTTAAAGCTCTATGTTTAAGCAAAGAATAAGACCACAACCCATAAATGTGGGCCAGTCAATTTCATTATGGTAAAGGACTAATGAATGTTTTACTTTTATGCATGAGCATAGAGGTTTATGTTTATGCATAAGCATATAGCTCTATGTTTATGCATAAGATTAAGCTTTATGCATAACCATAAATCTCTATGTTTATGCATAAGCTTAAGCTTTATGTATAAGACTAAATCTCTATGCATAAGTATTAAGCTTATGTAAAATATAAATATTCCACATAAGCATAAAGCTCTGTTTATGCATGAGTTTAAGCTTTACGTATAAGGATAAATCTCTATGCATAAGCATTAAGCTTATGCAAAATATAAATATTTTGTATTATCCACATAGATTATGTATAGACTATGCATTATGCATAATGTATGCATTACACAAAATGCATATACTATTATGGACTATGTATAATGTATAGTCTATGCATTACACAAAATGCATATACTATTATGCACTATGTATAATGTATAGTCTATGCATTACACAAAATGCATATACTATTATGCACTATGTATAATTTATTTTGTATAATCTGTGCATACTAATGTATATTGTGTGCATTGTGGATATGTGTATAACTTTACACATTAGGCATTGTATATAACACATTATTCATAATGCATAGTCTATACCTTATGCATAATGCATGGTTTATGCATACTATGGATGGTATATATAATGCATATTATGCATAAGATCATATTCTATCCATAAGAGTAAGAAATTAAAAAAGAAAAATACCAAGCACATAAGGGTGCAATGATTTACAAGTTATGAGAGTGATACACACCCAGATTTTGTGTGTAAGTTACGTAAAGACTTGTATGGCTTGAAGTAGGCACCAAGAGCATGGTTAAACAAGATTGAGAAGTATCTTATTACCAATATATTTTTGATATCCAATATAGATTTTTCAATTTATGTGAAAAGGATAGAGATAGAGGGATCATGCTATTAGTCATTTATGTGGATGACTTGATTATCATTGGTGATAGTGATGCTGATATACATGATGCTAGGAGGATTTTGAAGTAGTAGTTTGAGATGAAGAAATTGGGTGAGCTACAGTATTTCTTGAGCATAAAGGTGGTGAGATCACCTCATGGCATTTTTTTGTTATTTACAGAGGTAATATGGCTTGGAAATATTGTCCAAGTATGGTATGATAGGCTGTAATATTGTCCAAGTATGGTATGATAGGCTGTAAGCCTATTTGGGTGCCATTAGATCACAACATAAATATTTTTGCATATAAGTGAGCTGTTGGAGGACCCTACTATGGTGGGTAGCTTGATCTATATGACCATTACTAGGCTAGACTTGAGCTATGCTATTAGACTTGTGAGTCAGTTTATGTAGCCCCTAGGAAGCCACACGTGTGGGTAGATGAATACTTTGGTACATAAAGTTCATAATTGATTATGGGCTTTTCTATGAGGCTAGCATAGAGATACATCTACATGGGTACACAGATGTTGATTAGGTTGGTCGTGTTCGTAGAATAGGAGAGTGGCTTTATGTTTTCTTTTAGGAGTGCTGATTGAGCTGGTAGTGTTGCTTTACTAGTACACAGATAAGAGATCTACTAGTAACTTTATGTTTTCTTTTGGGAGTGCTGCTCTAAGTCGTAGCAACAAGAAATAGCCTGAAAGTTGCCTTATCGAGTACACAGAGGCATAGTACAAAGGTGCTGCTATATAGTAGCTTATAAGGTAGCTTGGTTTTAAAAGCTAATTGGTAATATGGTTGAGCCCATGGATAGGGCCATTGTCATTTATTTTATGACAATATAAGTAGCATACAACTAGCCAGTAGCCTAGTATATCATGCTAGGATAAGCACATTGAGGGAGAAGATTCTAAGTGATGTAAATTTGGTATATATTAGCACAGAGGATCAGGTGATTGACATCTTCATAAAGGCACTTAGTAGAGAAGCTCCATAGGTTTAGGAGCTTACTTGGAGTATAGTATGTGGAACTGATTTCGAGGGGGAGTATTGAGATATCAAGCTCAACTAGTGCTGCGAACATTGATGGCCTGCTTGGGTGATAGTTTCTGCACTTCTGCTACTAGCATGGTTAGTGAGATTATAGTTGATAAGCCACTAGTGGTGGATGATAGGTTGTGTGATAGTCACATTTGGAATACTAGAGTATGTCATGGTTATAGTGCTAACTCATATAGTTGTGGATGATAGGCTGTGTGATAGTCACATTTGGAATACTAGAGTATGTCATGGTTATAGTGCTAACTCATATAGTTGTGGATGATAGGTTGTGTGATAGTCACATTTGGAATACTAGAGTATGTCATAGTTATAGTGCTAACTCATATGGTTGTTCACACTATGGACCACCGTTGTATGTTATAGTCAAAGATACTCTCCCTTATAATATGTACTCTTATCGCTTTAGTTTATGATTTGGTTTTTCATAAGGAAACTCTAGCAAGCTTTGTGAATGTTTACTCAATCTTGAAAATCTTATTATGATACATCTAACACAACATGTAATGCAATTCTAGAAATCAATAATGAATTCATCCATATAAATATTAATAAAATTAATACTCAAATTTTATCTTGGATAATCTTTTTTGGTATTTAAAAGTAAAACATTATTGTTTTCATGATTTGGACAATGTTGTTTTATATTATCATTCTATGATTGAGCGTTATACATAAGTGAATTAAATGGTTTTGGAGGCTTAAAATTGGTGAGCCAAGGTTTCCATCCCTCAGTGTTCTAGTTCATAGTCATCTTGGTTAGGTCATAGTCATCTTGGTTAGTTCATAGTCATCTTGGTTAGGTCAAGTGCATGGATAAGGTTTCCATTCCTCTTGGTGTATAGTCATCTTGGTTAGGTCAAGTGCATGGATAAGGTTTCCATTCCTCTTGGTGTATAGTCATCTTGGTTTGGCCAACTGCACGAACAAGGTTTCCATTCCTCTTGGTGTTAAGTGAAATAAATGTTGTTGGTGGAGACTTAAAAATGGTGAGCCAAGGTTTTCATCCCTCTTAGTGTATAGTCAGATTGGTCAGGCCAAGCCAACAATCCTTGATCAGGCCAACCACATGGACATGAAAATGTATGCCATTGACCTAACCTAAACCAAATTAGCAAAATAAATTCAATATGTTTTGTTAATCCTAGTGTGTAGTCATCTTGTTCAAGCAGCCCAATCAAATCATTGGACATGAAAATGTATACCATTGAGCCCAATCATAAACTAAAGTAGAAAAATAGATTCAATATATTTTGGTAACCTAATGATTTAAAAAAAGGGAATCCAATGAGATAAGGCAAGTAGAAAGAAGGACATTAAGAAGTTAATCAGGTCAATTAATGTCATGGACATGATCATCCCTCTTGGTGTCAATTAACGGCATGGACATGACCATCCCTCTTGTTGGTGTCAATTATTAGCAGTAGAGGGACATGAGCATCCCTCTTGTTTGGTGTCAATTATTAACGGTGGTAGGGACATGACCATCCGCTGTCTTGATGTCCTAGTGTATAGTCATCTTGGTTAGGCCAATTGGATAGACATTAACGCATCCCATTAAGCCCACCATAAAACAAATTAGCAAAATAATTCAGTCTATTTTGGTAATCTACATTGTATACTATCATCTTGGTTGGCCAACCTTATGAACATGAACATGCATGCCATTGAGCCCAACCATAAAAAACCAAATTAGCAAAATAAATTCAATATGTTTTGGTGATCTTATTATTTTTAAAAGGTGAATCCAATGAGAGAAGGCAAGGGGAAATAATGAGGTTAACTAACAAGGAAAGAAGTCTTCCACATTATGGAGAAGGATCCCATGTATTGGTGATTGCATTCTAAGACTTAAAAAGCTAATTGGGGAAAAACTTCAGCATTGGTGCCTTTAGCCTACTCAAATACTACCATTAGAAACTAGTCCATAATTTATCCAAAATAGTGATCTATTAATCATTATTAGCAACAAAACTTCCCTATCAAAAACATGTCCTACACACAAACACACCTTACCGACTGATAAGCTGATAGGTCGGGTAGGTGAAACCATGTTAATGTATGGATTGGTTATTAACATACCCTTCTTCCTAATGGTGACTACATCGTTACATCATCCAACTTGGTGATGTAGCTATTTTCGGGGTGGATGGTCTAGGATATGCCATGAAGTTAGCATGTGAGGTTAAGTGGTATGGTTTGGGACCGATCCGCACAGCCATATGCATGGCATATAAGTGCTAATATTTGGCTCTAGTGCTAGGTATGTTGTTGAGATAGGATGAAAGTTAGATCAAAGTATAAGTTCTTCATGATGCGAGGCATCTTTTAGTTATGGAAATCCCTTGGGCCTTTCAAAATATTCAAGTGATGGGTAGAAGTGAGGCTTGTGCCTGAATATGCTATGAAGTTAGCATGGGGAGTTAAGTTGTATGGTTTGAGACCAATTTGTAGAATTGGAATTTGGGCATATTGGTGCTAATATTTGGGTAGCATTGGTGGTAGAGGTAGCGGTCATGGGTGTGCTAGTTTTTCGTCCATCACATCCTCACTCATTGTTGTCACACCGGATTGCTCCTTGTTAAAAAAGAGGTAAAGGAAGAATTCCATTTTCCTAGATGGAGGTAAATAGAGATTCATCTTTACAGTGGTTCTTTCTCACACAAAAGGCAAGGGAAAAAGAAGAAGCTAATGAGAGAGGGAAACCTATAAATAAACCAATCTAGCATGCATCCATCAACAAGCAAGCAATATTCAATAGTATACATGTAAGCAAGAATAAAGAATAAGGGGACCTCACAAGTATTTTACTATAAGGGGATGATTATGTAATGCTTAGTGTCAAAAATTTTATATACAAGTGGCTAGTTTTCACACTAGGTCAACCAAACTTAAAAATGGTCCGGTTAAATTTACTAGTCTTAAGCAAGTATGTGCATAAAGTCCTTAGACTTTCTCTATTTGACATTAAACTCAAGGTAAGGTGGCTTCATATAATCCAACACCATCCTACAAAAGATAAGTGCCCTTAGAGCGAGTAAAATGCCAAAGCACTTGGTAGGTCAAGGAGGTGAAACCATGCTAGCCTATGGAGTGGTTTTAACATACCCCCTTCCTCATAGTTGATTCTGTCCTCAAGTTACCAAAGTTGGTGGTAAAGCTGATGCCAAGGTAAAAAGGTGTAGATGGTATAATATACACCATGAAGTTGGTGTGCAAGGTTAAGTGATGTGGTTCAGGATGTAGAGCATAGTGGTGTAAGATTTGGGTAGCCCTATTATGTAGCATGATGGTAGTAAGTAGCTTAGGGAGGTAGCATGAAAGGTATAGGCGATGTAAACATGTTGTATGAAAGGCCTCCTTCTATTCTGGAAATAGCTTAGGTCCTTGAAAGGCAACCAGTTGTTGGTAGAAGTAGCCTGTGTCCTGTGAGTATGGCAAAATGGGCAGTAGGACTAGCATATAATTTGCATAGCTAGATAGTGGTCCAAATCTTCTTGGTGCTACATGATATACTATGACCCAATCTCATAGCATGATGCTGCCTAGAGATTGAAGTTTTACTTATGGAAGCTCTTTGGAGATACGTGTAAATTTGAGGGTAGACGTTGTAGGCCACTCTTGTTGCAAACAAGAGTAGATCCCTCAAACCATCAAGCCAAAGGAAAGCTCACAAGACTCCTAGTAAGTTAGAAATTCTACTTTTTCTTATTCTATTTTATGGTTTTCTGATTTTTGCTTTCTTTAAAATGAAAATGGATGTTATGCCTTGCTGGAAAGGCTTTCCCTCTTCTCTTCATTATTGAATTTAGCCTTTCTTTATCCTAGATGTGTAATCAAATTGATGGAATTAAACTTTTCATATTGTTTACTCTTAATAAAGTGAAAATTGATTAGATTAGAATGATTTAAATCATCTTGGATAATTTCTAGTAAATTTTAAAGTGAAAAAATTAAAAAATGGTCAGCCATACAAAGGAGGTTATGGCAAAATTTTCTTAAATTTGGTGAAATAAGTTTTATCTTTTTATTATTCAAAAAGAGTAATCCCCACTGCTTGTGTATTCTAAAAGTGTTATTTTTATTCTATGCATAGAAAAATACATATTAGAAATATTTTTATTATAAAAGTGTTATTTTCATTAGAATTAATTTCTATGCATAGTAAGATGCATATTGGGAATATTTTTATTATAAACGTGTTACTTTCATCAAAATTGATTTTTATGCATAAATAGATGCATAAAAGAATTTTTTTATTATAAAAGTGTTACTTTCATTAAAATTGAATTTATGCATAAATAGATGCATAAAAGATTTTTTTTAATTATAAAAGCATTACTTTCATCAAATTTTGATTTTATGCATAGAAAGATGCATAAAGAATTTATTTTTATTCCAAAAGTGTTATTCTCATCAAATTTTGATTTTATGCATAGAAAGATGCATAAAGAATTTATTTTTATTCCAAAAGAGTTATTCTCATCAATTTTGATTTTATGCATAGAAAGATGCATAAAGAGATTTATTTTCATTCCAAAAGAGTTATTCTCATCAATTTTGATTTTATGCATAGAAAGATGCATAAAGAGATTTATTTTTATTCCAAAAGAGTTATTGGACCAAGGAAGCGGCCTATGAGTGAAGCGCTAGGTGACCTACGAAGGATCCTAGAGGGTGCTGACCATACAGTGCTCGGGCTCTGGGTTGCCGACGATACCCACACGTACGTCGTGGAAGATATTGGAACAAGGAGTAAGAGTTGTTTTCTGAATTCGGGCATGGATTTGGTTGATTGATCTTGCTAGTCCTCAATGGATGAGTCCATGGCTCTTTTATATGGATCCGTTGGGGTTGATCTTGCTGATCTTCAACAGAGATTCCATTTTGATATGTGAATATATTGCCGGTTACTATGAGCTAGGAACTATCGAAAAGGCCCCTGAGTGGACAGGTGGTGAGCGTTCTGGTTGCCAATGATGCCATAGGTACACCGATGAAGAAATGTTTGGAAATAAGGATTCAACTGGATAATTAGAGGATTATGATCAGTGACACTATGGTTTCATTAAATGATTGTTTTAAAGACTGTTGAATCTGTGAAAAGGCAATTTCATATTGGTAAGGATTCAACTGGATAATTAGAGGATTATGATCAGTGACACTATGGTTTCATTAAATGATTGTTTTAAAGACTGTTGAATCTGTGAAAAGGCAATTTCATATTGGGTGTGTAAAGTGGTGTGACTAGTTTTAAGTTTGCATGAGTATCTGGCTAGGGGGCTTGGGAACTCTTTTCTCTGGTACCCGGGACAACCTAACCAAATTTCTAATTGGATCCCATCACTACAGTGGGGTTGGGCAGTTGGCTAATCCATGGGTATGGATGGGATTAGGCTGGACTGATAGATCCCTGAATTGAGACTAAATTTCTGTTGGTACGATAGATGAAGTAAATCCCGGATGAAAATTGTTCTATGGAAAAGAATCAACGGCTGTGCCTCTCAATGAGGAAAAAAGCGTTGGTCTCTATGATCCAAGTGCAATCTTTCCTTTGATCTGACTATGGGACTTATGGCTTCGGTCAGGATTAGTTCAGTTAGTTAAGGCTTTTGACTACGTCAGAGAAAAGTTATCCTGGAGGAATCGCTCGTGCTTTCCGGGCAAGGGAAGTTTTTTCGAGTTCGGTTTTGGAAGAACCGATGGATTAGTCTCTTGTTTAAATATCCGTGGTGGATATCCGTGGGCGAGGCCCCGAGTGTGGGACCCTGCCCTGCGCAAGAAGTGCTACTTCTGCTGCTAGCACACCAGAATTCGTTGTGCAGTGGGGTCAGGGATCTTACATCTCTCGATCTGAATCAAGCAAAAACTTCGTGACCAATTCCAGTTCCTAAACACAAAGAATAGACTACCGGAACTAAACTAGTTTTTCCTTTGACCGAACTCACCAAGAATTTAGTTGGACAAAGAGACAAAATGATGGGTAGATTACCCTCACGAGAGATCAAGGATCCTCATTATGAAACTGGGAATTATGGGAAAAGGGGTTTTTGGAACCAATCTCAAACTGGAATTTTACTTGCATTGGAACCTCTGTTTTTCATTCAAAGGACTGTTTTATGCCAGAATGTTGGGGGAAGCATTTGGCATGTGTCTTACTAAGAGGAGGTTTGTTGGAACAGCTCTAGCGGGGAGTCGTCAAGGGACATCGCTCGCGCAAAGCCTGCCGAGGTCTTGACCACAGCCTCCGTACGGTTAAAATGGTGTGCTTCCGGTATGATGGGCGAGGACCAACGAAGCAGTCCCTGAGTGAAGTGCTAGGACACCTAAGAAGGATCCTAGAGGGTTCTGACGACCAGGCGATGCACAGGCTCGCGGGTTGCTAGGACACCCATGCGTACGTCGAGGAAGATTCTGATGGACTAAAAGGAAAGATTTTTGGGAACCAAATTTTGATACTGGATCTCGTTGGTTGGCCAGCTGGTCGGAGAATCCAGAGGACACATTTTGTAATACAATCGACTCAGAATTTTGGAAGATGATGATCAGTAATATTATGATTTTTATTAAAGGATTGTTTAAAGCCAGCCGAATCTATTATAAATGGCAATTTAAAGGATTGTTTAAAGCCAGCCGAATCTATTATAAATGGCAATTTCATATTGGGTGTGTATGTGGTATGCCTACCTTAATTTTGTATGAATCGCCAGTTAGGGGACCTGGCAAACTCTTTTTCTCGGTACCTGGGCAAAAACACAACCAAATCTTATAAAGGAATCCCACCAATACAGTGGTTGGGTGGTTGGCTAATCCATAACCCATGGGCCGGCTAGATTGGAGGATTCCTGTGAAACAACTAGATATGATTAGTTACGTTAACTAGAGTAAATCTTGAGAAGACCTTGTTCTGTGGGAGGGGATCAACGGCTATGCCTCATAAAGGAGGAAAAAAGCGGTGATTCCATGGACCAAGTGCAAGTCTCTTCTTGATTTGACCTGTGACTTTAGGTTCAGTCAGATCAGTTTAACTAGTTAGGACTTTGACTCGTTAGAATAATTCCCATGTTAGAAGATTTTTCCCAAGGAGGAATCGCCTGTGCCTTCTGGGCGAGGGGAGTCTTTCCAGGCCCGGTCTCGGAGGAACCGCCCGGGCTAGCCTCTCGTCCCGGACATCCGTGGGTGAGGCCCCGAGTGTGGATCCCTGCCCGACGTGGGAGGCCGACACCGCTTTCGTCGTCGGAACCCCGGAGCGAGGGATCTCACAAAACATGGGAATCCTTAGGTAAACTAGAGTTAATACAAACTAATGCGAAGGCTCAAAGTTTCCATGGTAGCACAACTAAGGTTGAGGAATGTTTAAATGTGCAAATTCTTGTCAACAACAACTCTGTGGTGGCCAAAAAAGTATACGTCATGCTTATATAGGTGTGATGGTAACTATATGGAAATGTTAACCACATATTGGTTAACACTTTCCTATGACAACTATGTCCACACACTTATGTAATGGGCGCTAGCACTATATATTGTAAATCTTGTAATTTGATGAGGGAAACGACTAAAGATGCTCCCAAGTATTGAGCTTCAAAGGATAGATAAGAGGATCTTGTTCAGTTGGCCAAACCATAGAGAAAAACCTTATAACTATGTTTTGGGCACCCCGGGTCACTTACTCTTGATCGGCCTAGTGGGAAAAGGCTTAGAACTATAAAAGCTAATTTCTCTTGTTTGTAACTCATTCTCCCATTTTTGCAATAGAAGTGGAGTGTTCTCTCTCTCCCTCTCTCTTGCGACTCTAATCTAGCATGTGGTGTGCTTAGGAGAGTGCTAATCACTTGTTTCCTCTTGCTTCCTCTTTCTCTCTTTCTTGAGTGATTAGGCTAACCAACGCGATCCTCTTCTGCGGAGGTTCCACACGATCTTCACAAGAGAGCTTGCATCACCCATAGGATTAGAGTAATCGCCTCGATGTGACAACGAGTGGCGGTGACGAGAAGCTACGGTGGAGCTCTTGAGCCTTGCTCGAGCTCGGCGGATAGGCAACTTCCTAACCATGACACGTTAGGGTAGGGTTTCATTAACATCTTTGGCGCTGCTGTTGGGGAGCGCCAATTCGCTACTTGTCTACACTATCTTTGATTCGAATCCGATGGAGCCTCCATTGCCTGGTGCCAGGTACGCTCTTTGGCATGCAAATTTTTGATGTATTTTGATGTTTTGCTTGGTTGTTTTTGATGTTTTTGTTGAGATTCATGTATAGCCTTGTGTTTAGATTAGGATTACTATTTGTTTGAGTGAAAAAAACTTGAGATTGGGGTGATGCAAGCTCTCTCGCGAAGATCCCACACAATCTTCGCGAGAGAGCTTGCATCACCCATAGGATTAGAGCAACCGCCTTGGTGTGACAACGAGTGTGGGAGGATGGTGGTGAGACGAGCGGCTATGGTGGAGCTCTTGAGCCTTGCTCGAGCTCGGTGGATAGGCAACTTTCCACAACATGTTAGGGTAGGGTTTCATTAACATCTTTGGCGTCGCTGTCGGGGAGCGCCAATCTGCTACTTGTCTATGCTATCTTTGATTTGAATCCGACAGAGCCTCCACAGCCCGGTGCTAGGTACACTCTTTGGCATGTGGTTTTTTGATTTTTTGATGTATTTTGATGTTTTGTTTGGTTGTTTTTGATGTTTTTTTTGAGATTCATGTATGGATTTGTGTTTAGAGTAGGATTACTATTTGTTTGAGTAAAAAAACTTGAGATTGGGGTGATTAGAGAGCTTAATCAAGTGGATTTTTGCTTAAACCTGGATTATTTTTCTTAACTTTTAAGTTAATCCTTTTTCTTTTGCTTAAAACATAGGTAGGTTAGCATTACTAGATAGAACACTAATCAAACAAAAAACCTAAAAAAACCATAAACTATCTCTTAATTTTCACTATCACTAATGGTTAGTGTGATTAATGGACTTAAAGAGAAAAAAATAAAAAAAATTGAGCTTAATTACTTGTAATTACACTAATTGGAGTGGCATTAATGTTCTAAACACTTTTCTTAACCCAAATCTATGTTTAGTCCACTCCCATTAGGCCTTAATTAGCAAGAATTAGCACTAGTTTGGTCTCTTTTGTCTAATTTTTCCTCTTTTGAGTGGGTTAATTAGAGACCTAATTAGGAGGATTAATTTGATATAATCACATCTTTGGATTAGCCTAAACATTGCTAATCTACCTATCAAATCCCCATGCTTAAACTCCTCACCACAATTAGGAGTAATTAGAGGACAAAGGAGAGGGTTAAGAAGTGATTAACAATGGGATTAAGGAGATTAATCTTTAGTTAAGTTAGACTATCTCTAAATTAGTAGAAATCCACTAATTTAGAGGTAGCCTCTAACTTTAGCCCTTTCCCACCACCTCCTTGTATATTAATAAGGGGATCTTAGTTTTTCCCCACTCACTTCTCTCCAGTTTGAAATTCAAATCTCAAATTTAAATTTCAAAAGTTGCCATCGCCGTTCCATTCAAAGTGTCGTGGTTGTTCCATTCCAATTGCCGTGGCCGTTCCGTTCCTAGTGTCATGGCCATTCCATTCCCCATGCCATGGCCGTTCCATTCCCAAGTGCCGTGGCCATTCGATTCCCAAGTGCTGCGGCCATTCCATTCCCCATGCCATGGCCATTCCATTTCCAAGTTCCATGGCCATTCCATTCTGTGGCCGTTCCATTCCAAAGTGGTACGGTTGTACCATACCTAAGCCCCACCCGTACTGTACCAACCTAAGTGTACGGACGTACCATTCTCAAATTTTTTAAAAAATTTCCAGATCTTTAGAAGTGCTTTTGGTCTACCTCCCTGACTCACTAGGGTCTTTTTTACACGCATAAAACGCCTCAAAAGACTACTTTTAACCTTAAGGGTGCATTCACACGCAAGGCAAAAGTGAGCTAAAACTTTTATTTCAGGCCCGTGCATGCACCGTTGAAGCTTTTCTAAGCTTCCCCGCACACCATAGACACCTTTCGGTCATGGTTGCATGCCCCCAATGCCTCCATTCCATTCAGCGGCACCCCGGCCTCAATTGCACATTCACATGTGGCCGTCACGCCACACATGTTTGGCCGTGCGAGTGAAACAATTTTTGAAGAGCCCTCATTTAGTGGGGCCCCTTCATACCTGCACCCCGACGTGGATAGCCGCCCTGCGCATACTCACGTGCCTCTTTCTCTATCCACCCCACGAATCTATTTCCACCTCCCACCCTTGCACCACCTCCCCTTATGCCACAACCTGACGTTCCGAGCTTAGCACAAGCGTTAGGAAGGGGAGTGTCATACCACTTGCACCCACAAACATCACATACAAAACCTATGTGGGTAAAAATTTTCAAACTTCTGCCAAAATTCCACGGAGTTGGAGACCCCGTATTCCACATCGAGGTCTTTAACCAAATCTGAAATTTTCAATGATGCAACCGAAGTCCATCTCCTTGGACTCAGCCCCATGAAGGTAAGGCCATGCAATGGTTCCAATCCTTGGACCCTCGGCACAAAGGCGCTTTCAACGTAGTGAGAGAGGCCTTCATACTTGGCTTTGCACCCTACGGGCCCAAATGGAGCCCCATCATCCAACTGTTCCAATTGGAACAGATGCCCAATGAAACATTCGCGACTACATAGCACACATCAAGTACCTTGATTCGCAGTGCAAAGCAAGGGAAAATTAAGTGATAAGCAATTAATGGACCGTTTCCTCTTGGGCTTGTACAATCCAAGGCTTCACGAGACCACCTATTGGTCAAGGACCCCTCCACCTTTGATCAAGCCTGCAAATGGGCGATCTTTCTCGATGACAACATGTGAGAAAGTTATTCCACGCAATTGGCCACCTTGCCCAATGACAACCCAAAGCTCATTTGTAACATTACCTTCCTCTCCTCCCGGGCCCCAAGTCTTACCAATGGCACCACCACAACCTGACTACTCACATACAACATCACCACGACCTTCTCCGGTACCAATCTTTCCATTCCAACTATTGCCTCTCCAGGCAAACCTTATTGCTCATGGAGAAATCCCAACCAGGTCCATTGCTAAACTTGTGGAGCCCATGCGCTCCGCCATCCCCGGCACCCCTAACACATTATCTCCCTTTGCCAGTGCCTCACATGGACCCTAAACCACTTGTGCACACTATAGGTGCACCCACATGCCGCTTTTGTGTTTTCTCTGCCATGGACCCCATAGAGTGGCTGAATGCTCTCAAAATAAACGACTCCCAATGACACCATAATGTCATGGTTGTGGAATTAACCATTAATACAAGGATTGTCCTTTGCAATCAGTTTCTCAATCCACAGTCGAAGGCATTCCATCCCTCAACGTGTTGAGCGTTCAACATGGAAAGATTTCAACAGTCCCATTGAATGTTGTCACATGGTTTGCAGGCCAAGTTAAAGAAGGCCACATCATCCCAAAAGAAACGCTCTAAGCATGTTGGCACGGAGAAGATCGAGTTAACATCTGCACACGGGCTCAACCAAGACCACATAATCCTCCTCCGGGGGAGCAATGATCGTGCCAAACTGCCACTCCCCTATGTAGCCTAACAAAAACTCACCAAATGGGAAAAATAGCTGGCCACATATCCCAATGCCATCCTTGAGAAGCAACGTCTTTAGGAGGCCCAAGCATTGGTAGAGCAATACTAGGCTCAACTTGAACTGCCACCCATTTTTGTAACCTTTGACCCAATGCTTGAGTGCGTGTCGTCCCCCATTAAACCTCAACTTCTACACCAAGTTAGGCAAGAGCCCCCACAACTGCTCCAGAGGCTGAGGAAGATCCGTTCACCAACATGATGTTTACAAACGATGATTTTGCCCCTCATGCGTCTCCTCATCCTCCAATGCCTATTCCACAAATGGTTGAGTGCGTGTCGTCCCCCATTAAACCTCAACTTCTACACCAAGTTAGGCAAGAGCCCCCACAACTGCTCCAGAGGCTGAGGAAGATCCGTTCACCAACATGATGTTTACAAACGATGATTTTTCCCCTCATGCGTCTCCTCATCCTCCAATGCCTATTCCACAAATGGCCAAGCCCAAATCCCACGTTCACATTCGAACAACTCGATGCGAACAGTGACACAGAGTCTAACAGCGACTCATGAGGTCCGCACACCAAATTTGCTGAGGTATTTTATCCTCCTACTACCAACTCTCAAACTCTACACCTGTCAAAATAAGGACCAAATTGAACTTCCATATACTATTGCTGGTCCACCCTATGATCAAGGTGTTGAGATGTCAAGCTCAACATGTGCTGACACTCACGAGGCGCTTGCATGGCCATTTGACATTTATATCACTGGTGGCGGGTTTGGTAGCTGGCACCAACATATCTTCGCCAGAGATTCTACAGCTGGACTACACCAACTAGTCCACATCTATCCACTCCTCTTAGCGTGTTCACATCATGGATTGCTTGTATATACTCTATTATGTGTGTTAGTCACTTTATCTTCTTTATAGACTTCTTTTGTTGTGTGAAGAAGAAGAAGAAGAATTTTTAGCCTCTCACCTTATGTGTTCTCTTCTAGGGTTTGTGTGAGTGTATGTGTGCTTGTAAGAGCTCAAGCTCTCTTCTCCCCTGCATCTTTTCATGGTATCAGAGCGTGGTTCATGCTAAAGGTTGAATAACACAAGCAAGAGAAGCACGAGAAGCAGTATGAGGGTAAGAGCTTCATCTACTCTTCCCCCTTTGTGCTGGCTACTACACTCTTGTTGGGAGCTCTTTGGGAGGCACCGGCAAACGAACTCTGATTGAGGAGCTTTCTTCGTGGGAGGAAAGCTACAAGACAACTATAATGTCATATTGGATGAGGTTTTTTAAGCCGAAAATGCATTTCGGGCGCGTCTGGACCTCCATTTTTCTGTTCGCACAGCCATTCAACGGAGGTAAGTTTTGATTCTCTGCAGAAATTTATTTTTGGAACTGCAGGAAGGGTGATTGGTTGTGCAGACACTGTGTGTGTTGCAAAAAGGTCTCAAAGTTGCCATTGGGTGTATGTATGCAAAGCAAGGTGACTGATTGTGATTTGGGTGCAGTATAGTATCCCTGCAGAGAATACAACAATTTGTGCAGGTCAAGCAAGAGTACTATTGCTAGTAAATTTGTGTTGCAAAAAGATGTCAAATGATGGAATAAACCAGATTGTTGCAGAGAAGCTTGACAAGAACAACTTCCATGCTTGGAGATTTAGATTGAAAAATTTCCTGATGGGAAAAGGTTACTGTGGGACTACATTGAAGGTGAACATAAGGAGGCACCGGAGATACCTGAGATTAATCCAACTGCTGTAGATATAAAAGAGTTCAAAGATTAGAATCAAGGAGCAAGGAAAGTCATGTATTGGCTTTCTATCAGCATACACAACATTATGATTGGCATATACAGGATGCCAAGTCACCGAAGAAGGCTTGGGACACCTTGGTGAAGCTGTATGAAACCAACACCAAGGTACGAAAAATTCAATTGAAGAATGAGCTTCATACTCTGGCGAAGAAGAATATGTCCGTGAATGATTATGCTTTGAAGATCAAGGGCATTGTGGAATCCCTTGCATCGATTGGTGTTTCTGTGGACGATGATGATAAGGTGAAAGTGTGTCTACGTGGTCTTGGGCCACAATATAAGCCGTTTAAGATGTCTATTCAGACTCGGGAGAACATTCCCAACTTCACAGATTTGGTGTCAATGTTGATCATTGAAGAGAAGAACTTGGGTGAAGATCAACAGTCTTCACAAAACAAAAACAGTTCAGAGCAGCAGGCCTTCTACACAAGTTCAGGTAGAGGACGAGGTAGAGGTCGGCCAAGGTGGTGGTTGAACAGGTAATCAGAATTATGGTCAGTAGCAGGGCGACATCGACTTGGCCTACGTCAACACACACGATCAGGTTGCTGACATCTTCACGAAGGCCTTGGGAGTTGAGAAGCTCCGCAGATTTCGAGATATGCTTGGAGTATATGAGCTGGAGTTGAGCTTGAGGAGGAGTGTTCAGATGTTAAGCTCAACATGAGCTGACACTCACGAGGTGCCTGCATGACCGTTCGACATTTATATCACTGGCAGGTTTGGTAGCTGGCACCAACATATCTTCACCAGAGATTCTACAGCTGGACTACACCGACTAGTCCACATCTACCTAACTCCTCTTAGCATGTTCACATTATGGATCGCTTATATATACTTTATTATGTGAGTCACTTTATCTTCTTTGTAGACCTCTTTTGTTGTGTGAAGAAGAAGAAGAAGAATTTTCAGCCTCTCACCTTGTGTGTTCTCTTCTAGGGTTTGTGTGAGTGTGTATGTGCTTTTGCAAGAGCTTAAGCTCTCTTCTCCCCTGCATCTTTTCACAAGGCCCCGCCCCTCCAGAAGCTCCTACTCACCTATGTGACCTGGCCGGCCTCCCTACCTTCCTTTTGTTAAGAATTATGGATCGAGCTCTCCTAAACAACTTCCTAATAACAAGACATTTACCTAATCATAAACTAATCCTACACTAACACTAATCTAAGGTAGATAAAAATGAACAATACTCATGGTGATGAGTGTGTGCTAATTAAGTTTAGACTCAAGTTTAATTAGGCTACAAGATGGAAACTTGTACTCATAAAAAGATTTGAGATGTTGTGCTTGTATTCCAATGCTTGAAATGTCCTCCTTTTATACGAGGAGAGTATAACTTGGCCTTTCTCTTGCATGTGGGATAATTCTTACTTAGTGATGTGGCTTCTCACACACTCACTCCATATTTTCCTTGTGCTCTTTGGCACCATATTTCTCAACACCCCCCCTTGGTGCCAAATTTTTTGGCTACTCAAGGTGGTTGGATGTTGGTTACATAATGTTGTTTGAATTTTTCCTTTCTACATTTCCCTATGTGTTATGAGCAACTTTGGCCCATGTGCTGCTTTGGCACTTTCCCCCCTTAATGCTACGTTGGCTCTTAGGTGAGAGATGAATTTCTAGCTTGGGTACATCATCAGTCCCAGAGGCTAGTTACAAGCACTTTTTGTAGGAAGCATGATTTCCAATTTTTGGTAGTGAGGTGGGTAGCTTCTTTGATGTGGACTAGATGCAATTTCCCATTTATGGTTTTCACACATATGCTTGCATACTCATGTGGTTTGCAGCATTTTTACAAAGATTGTACTTTTTCTTTTCACACACAATAGCATGCTCATTTGGTCGCTTTTACAAGAGTTATAAAATTTTGATGAACAATTTTTATCGATGAAGATTGCATTGGTGACTTTTGTGCCAGCACACATGTTGATGATGATAGTGCCCATGTTGGTGTTGAGGACCGTGATGATGACAGTGAGTGAAACCCATAGATATAATGTATTACAGTTCATGTGAACAACCCTTGTATCAGCCCTTGTGAACAACCTCTTACAAAGAGGATTTAAGATTTTTTTTTGTTAAAAAAATTATACCTCCTTAGAAAAGAAGAAGTTTTTTCAACCTTATCTAGAAATCGATCTGTAGTGGTGCCTGCTTGCTGAACGGAGCCATTGCTGCTTCGTCTACTACTCTCTTGCCCTTTCTACTCTCTGTGGTGCTATCCCGCTTCTTTTTAAGGGCTTCTACCACCTCCTACTCCTGGCGATAGTTCGTAGGGTCCTGGAAATGGAGCTCCTCTTCCTGCCTCGCCGTCTCTACGGCCTGCTCTTCACCTTCTTTAGGCCTTCCAATTATGCTTGACCTTTTCATGCTTCTAGGAGGCTGAGTTGTGATGTTGATTGATAGCTTGGTAATAGTGATGGTGTACACTCCTATAGTCGGTTGCTCCACGCTATTGTGAGTTGCAATTGTTAAGGGGCTCTTTTGTTATGCTGTATGTGAGAGAGGATGTTTTGCTGTGCCTCTCTCTCCATCTCGGTGTTAATCTACAGGCCAAATGCGACCTTGCTCTGAGTGCTTTGATCCCGCTTTTAGCTGCTATAACAACTCATGTCTAGACAATGTCGCTGAGACGACAAGCTCTTTCTTCTCTCTATCTCTTAGAGAACACTTCCCACACCTAAGTTTGGAGAGTTGAAGAGCTGTTTCTTGCTAGCTTTGGCATCATGTTGTCAGACAAAACGCTTATGGTTATGGTGTCTTTGCAGTGTAGCACCACTTGCCTACCCACAGATATGTGATGGCTTTACTTTTATAGCTTTCTTTCTCTATTTTTTAATGGCCACCAAGAGTACTCTAGTAGTGAAGCAACGATGGGCTTTGTTGGACCTCCAAATGCCACAACTTAGTATAGGAGAAAAGAGGGAACAACTACCACGCAAACTTGGCACACAATTCATGCTCCCCAACGGCTAGACCATTCATGAACCCTACAAAGTCATTGCCTCGCTTAACACCCTCAATGTAAGTGTAGCTCCACAACTTACAACAACCTCACTTAGGGTCTGGATAGATTTTCCCTTTTGGTAGAAATATGCAAAGAAAACGTGCCTTGCTATCACCCACAGCTAGCCACAATCTTTTGCCATGGGAAACATGGGTCTCTTTGGGCAACCATCTCTTAAAACTGCCCATGCCAAAGGTCAATTGCCAGGTGGACAATGCATACAAAGCCTTAGGTCCTTTACATAAACTGTCCAAAATATCTCTAACCCATTGGCTTGTAATTTCTATGTGGTTCCTACATGTAATATAAAAGAAGCAGTCATTCTTGGAGGAAGTTGGGTCTAGAACGCTATAGGTACAATCAACTCCGCTGCAACTATCTCAACTGATTCTACCAGCAAACCTGCAACTTGTGTCTTGAAACTCTGGTTCGTCTCCAAGTCCTGCACTTTCTGCATTGAAGGTGCTCTCCATAAAGTAATCATCACTCTTAGTGGGCATGCAGTCCCCAACTTAAAAACTCCGAGCCAGTAAAGTCTGATTAAGCAACTTCCAACACATCACAATTCAGTCAAACATACCCTGACAAAAGCTTCAGCAAATTTCAAGATCTGCAACAACTGATCAAAACACCCTGTGCCAACAATTAAGCTTCTTGCCATCATCTCAACACCTATGTTCTGCCTTAAGAACATCCATCTCTGTGCTGTGTTAACTTTTGGTGAGTCGGATCTGACTTCCTCAACATGCACCAAAGCTGAAACTAGCCAATCAAGATGTGGTGGTTTCCCTTGAAACTTCTTCAGCCTAAAACCATTGATTGGCTTCTCTATCCTTGTTCCAAGACATCTGCCACAAAAAAGGTTCCTTGACCCAAATCCTCCACAATCTGAGAAGGTCCTTTATATCTAAGTCTCAACTTCCCTGGATGAGGTCCCAATCTAGAGTTGTATACCATCACCCAGTCACCAACCCGAAACACTTTAAATTTGACATTCATACTTAAAGTCAATATTAGGTAATTTGGGAAAAATCTCACATTTTGGGAATCAATTACTCCATATAGTTTTGGACATATCTTAAACATACTAACTCCAAATTTGTCGGAGATCATAGATTTAGATTCTACTCTTCAAGATCTTTCCGATGATATGTCACATGAGGGGGTTTTGACAAACTTTTGGACAAGTTCACCATGCTCCCATTTTTCAAATGGGAATGGGATTTTTCAAATGGGAATGGGATTTTTCCCAAATTATCTAATATGGTGTTCTTACCCAAGCATGTCATCTCTTCTGGATCACCTCAGTGATATATGAACTGACCAAACTGTCTTCTTCCAACTGCATTAGATATTTACTTCTGTGCTGAACTGACAGTTTAGGAGACATCTTCTTAGCTGTGATTCTAAGACTTGGCACCACAAACTCCATAGGCACCACAGCTTCTAATCCATACACCAATCTAAATGGTGTCATCCCTGTTGTTACCTTAAAGGCTATTCTAAAAGACCATAATGCTGAGTCTAATTTGTCATCCCAATCCTTATGATTGTCTGCCACTATCTTCTTCAAAATTCTAACCAATGTTTTGTTAGTACTTTCAGCCTGCCCATTAGCATGAGGATGGTAAGCTGTAGACTTTTTGTGAATAATCATATGGGTTTTAGTTAATTCATCTATCACCTCATTTAAGAAATGAGATCCCCTATCACTCACAAGCTCCACAGGACACCCAAACCTGGTCATTATGTTGTGATACAAGAACCTTGCAACACTTGAAGCTTTATTATCCTTCAAAGCTACAGCTTCTACCCATTTAGTACAATAGTCTGTTGCAACCAAAATATACCTGCATTCTTTCCTTGTTGTAGGCTTAACAGGTCCCACAAAATCCATCCCCCACTTCTAGAAAGGCTCTAGTGGCAGAATAGGATGATCTAACATTCTATCCTTATTATCTGGCTGACCAGTCTTTTGACATATGACACACCTCTTAGGATACTCATGTGCATCCTTCAAAACTCTGGGCCACCACAATCCAACCTTGGGAATTTTCTTTCCTGTTATATCTCCTGAGAAATGTCCACTTGCTGCACCAGAATGTGCTTCTTGAATAATAGCATTCTGTTCAAAATCTGGAACACACCTTTTGATGACTTGATCAATGCCCTTCCTATATAATGCCCCTGCAATTACCAAAAAAGGTCTACTCTTCAAAGCAAACTTCCTCCTCTGATCTGCAGAGTAAACTCACCTGGGATAGTGCCGTTAGTCAAAAATGCCAATAATTGGTCATACCAAGAATCCGACATAGCAGCCTGAACTTCAAATAATGAAGCATCTGGTAAATCATCATTCACTCCCACTGGTTCTTCACTTATCTCTAACCTACTCAAGTAATTAGCAATGGCATGTTCTTTTCCTCAAGTATGAACAATAACAAAATCAAACTCCTGTAATAACAACATCCACCTAGCCAACCTTCCTGTCAGCAATGGCTTCTTGATTACGTACAACAAAGCTTGGTGGTCAGCATGGAAAATTACCGTATTTTCCAACAAATAGTGCCTAAATTTGTTTAAAGCATATACCATGCCCAATGCTTCTCTTTTAGTGACAGCATAATTCCTCTCAGCTGATGTGAGTACTCCGCTTGCATAATACACTGGCCTAAACCAATGTCTAACTTTTTCCTGCATCAACACTGCTCCTATGGCCACATTAGACGCATCCGCAAAGACATGAAAAGGCAAAGAGCAATCCGGAGACTGTAGAACTGGCGCAACAGAGATCATCTTCTTTAAAAGTTAGAATGATCTTTCCTGAGGATCAGCCCAAACAAAACCACTTCTTTCTTAGTTAAGTGTGTTAGTGGTAAACACACATTAGCTAAATATCTGAGATACCTTGAATGCCACTTAATTTGACCCACATATCTCATCAACTCTTTAACATTGACTGGAGCCTTTGCAGATTGGATGGCTTCAATCTTCCCTTCACTTGAAACCACATGACCAAGTAGTACCCCACTTCTAACAGCTATGACACTCTTGTAAGGATTCAGTGCCATTTTGAACTATCTACATCTCTCCAAACATAACTTCAGATGCAGCAAATGCAAGTCTTTCTTGCCAAAAACCGAAAAAGCATCCACAAAAAGGATGGGTTTTGCAACATAAGAGGGCTCTCCAACATCAAAGAGATCATCACATCCCTCATCAATTGAAAGTAAAAACTTCTCAATGTCATCATGCTCATCACAATCATGCATTTGATGCATATGATTATCAACAAGATACCCACTTTTGGTAAACATCATCACAAAAATGAAGAGAAAACTATGTATGACCATCTTCATCACATGAACATCAACCTCAACATCAAAAACAACATCAAACACTTCATCAACATGCACATCCACCTTATGATCTGCTGATTTGCATAAAATTTGAAATCTGGGACATTCAGAGTTACTTCTCTGATTTGAACTTTGATGCATTTCAGCCCCATCTTCATGATCTTGGGCATCATTTGAGACCTGCCCTTCACCTTGCAGCACTAGGTGAAGGAAACTTGCAAAAAACATGGAATTCTCAAATTCAAAGTAGTCTCTTTGAGAGCTTTGAACTGAAATCTGATTTGATTCCATTTTTGAAAAATCAGAGTTGGAGTTTTGTGATGCAAAAACATTGCTCATGCACATGATTTCATCATCATCTTAGTTGTTGGGATGCGTGTGGTGAAGAATTTCCCCATTTGGTTGAATGCCTGTTGGGGGTATCTATGGGTTCTTGGTGGCATCTTTGGCTCACTCCTACTTGTACTCCCTTTCCCTCAATCATCGACACTCCCATTGGGTATCCCCACTCATCATCGTCATCACTTGATTCACTCTCAAACTCATCTTCATAACTCTCATGCAATGCTTCACATGCTTTTTGCAATCTAGCTACCCGCTCAAGGCTTGAACAAGTTCTCTTCTTCCTACCCTCATGCTTTTTACAATATACATATGCATCATCAAGAACCTCTTCAAAGGCTTCTAGCTTCTCTCTAGCTCTCTCCATCTTCTCACAAGACCCATTTTTGGATGCATATTTGAACTTTGAAATGATTTTGTGAAGTTTGGCGCTCAAACCAACCATGCAAAATTTCATGCATTGATCTCCTTTTGAACATGGCTCACACATGTATGAGCATTCATTTGTGGCATGGTTATGCCTCATGCAAATCAAACACTTCTTTTTCTTCTTTTTACCCATATTTGAAGTTAGAAATTAGATAGCTATGTGAGCTCTCATATTCAATGCACCACACCAAATAGAGCCCATATGTATGCTTGGAATGGAGAGCTACGGTGCTATACCGAGATCCACCCCACTCATGACAAATAGGTGCTCAAACATTGCTAAAAACTTTCTAAAATCAGAATTTGAGGTATTATTTTATGCAACAATCAAAACTTGCTTACTTGGAAGGATTGTGCTTGCAATTCCAAACTCCACCAGTAAAATGTTAGATCCATAAATTGCAGCAATGAGAAATGCAAGGAATTTTGTTGTATTTGAATGTGGCACTTCTTGAAGACTCCTTCTCTCTCAGGTCTTAGCGCTCCATGATCAATTTCCCCTCTTGCTTATTGAATAAATGCAGCCATGGACACATTGAAAGTATGCACACAATTGATTATAATGATGGCGCACACTATATGCAAGTACTTAGTCTACATGAATTCAAGTAGTGAGGCATTCAAGGCATGGGCGGCATATTCAGAGCAGTCTGCAGGTTTAGAGTAGTTTGCAGGTTTAGGGTAGTCTACTGCAAGATCAGAGCAGTCTGCAGAATCAGAGCAGTTTGCAGTAGGTTCAGAGGTGGAACTCTGATTTCTAGAATGGCTTAAACTGCACCATCGTTGGGCCCGCTCCAAACGACCATGTAGATCACAGCCTAACAAGGTTGAAAACGCAGCAGGAATCGCCAATTGTGTTGGGGTTCATCAACAAACACAAATACAACAAGCAGACACAATTTCTCCACAAGAAAAAGCAGTCTGCAGCAGCAGGTTCAGAGGTGGAACTTTGATTTCTGGAATGGCTTAAACTGCACCATCGTTGGGCCCGCTCCAAATGACCACGTAGATTGCAGCCTAACAAGGTTGAAAATGCAGCAGGAATCGCCAATTGTGTTGGGGTTCATCAACACAAACACAAATACAACAAGCAGACACAATTTCTCCACAAGAAACATGTTGATTAGGCAAAAACAAAAATTCAGACATAGCAGAAACTTAATGTGCAGACAGAAATCCAACAGAGCAAGGTCACACAAGAGATAGAAAAAAACCTTAAAATTTGCTTCATCCTCCCCTCTCTTCATATTACATTACTTCCCCTTCTTTTCTACCTTGCCCACCAAAACATTACTCCTTCCCCCAAAACGTTACTCTTTCCCCACCAGCAGTTACATATCTTGACTTCCAAGATCCCAAGACATTCATCAGACATTCCTACCACCTTATAATTTTGACTTAGCACATATCCGACTTAGCACATATCCGACTTACTACATATCCGACTTAGCAACATTCAACCTAAGAGAACTATGCCTTCAACAATATTCAAGATTGTGAAAAATCAAATTGGTTTTTCACATCACCAAAAGTTTTCAACAATGGCTCGAGTGCACTTAGTCCTTACTCTACATTCATTTCTAAATCATTATAACAAAATTCTACTAATAATGGCTACCATTTTATTGGCGTGAATAACTCTAGATATTCACAGCCACCATGAAAAACCAAACTAGTTTTTCATGCCTAGCTAAACCCAGTCCAGAACATCTCAGAGAGTCCAAAAAGCTACAATGGCATCTATAAACAACACTAAGGAATTGAACAAGCAGCATGCACATGTGATAAGAGCTCACATTACAAAGATCAAGGTAGTAGGCAAAGAGCACCTAGAAATGGTCATCACTAGCCACCAGCAAAAGTGGTGTCGCACCTCATAACCTCTCTCCAAAAATCAAACATAGAAGTGCAAGCAAAGGGAGAGGTACTTACACAGAAACTAGTGCACCTAGATGAACATCAAAGTAGTGTGGGGAGAGGCTACTACAAAATATGATCAAGTTTTGCAGGCATGTGATCCACACAAGGGAAAGTGGCTATCACAACTCTATTGATAGAGGTACTTACACAAACACTAGTACACCTATATGAACATCAAAGTAGTGCAGGGAGGTTACTACAAAATATGGTCAGGTTTTGCAGGCATGCGATCCACACAAGGGGGAAATGGTCACACTCTAAAGATCAAATAGTAGTCTAGCTGGAGTAGTAGCTTAAGCCACAAGCTGAAGCCCAACGAATAACTAAATCTCCTCATGGAGTGTGCTTTGTAGTTAGCTTTTGATGCGGTGGGGTTCCTTGGGCACCTCTCCTCAGATTTTCACATTTTTCTTTACTACACAAGCCCTCTCTTTCTTACAATATGACATAAGCATTAGTGAGATGATCTAACTAGGGAGACCTCACCTTAATCCAATAAAATTCTGATAGGGATGTTGACCCTACCATAATAATGACCATATTTCATAATGACATATATCTTACTGACTATATGGCCATGTACACCTATGCTTTACACCCTATAGGATTCAACTTTTGGTCATGGTGTAGAGTAGTGTTAATGAACTCTACAATTTTGGATGATAGGGAAGAAATCCTAGAGCTATTTATGCCTCCTAATTTTCCCTCCACCCCTGCTAATTTTGAGACACTCACTAACTCCTTTTCTTAATTCCAAATTCAGGGGTGGATAGAGGCCTATGACACCTACAAATACTTAAGCCTTCATGAGAACACCCTTTACCATGCTTATGGTATCTTAAATCTTCATCATCATAAAATCTATAATTTGGAACAAATTTTGATATCTGTGGTATATGATTTTTCACTTGAACACATTGAATATCCTACTATTATAACTCATAAGAGCAATTAGATCATAACACCTTCATAAATACCACTAAATCCCCCCAACTCCTAATAATGATAAGGAGGAGAATACTTATCCTCATACATATCTGCCTAATAGGCATCCCACCTCTAAGCTTATCCCATCTCATGAGCAAGCCCCTGAGCCCACTAACAATGAGGAACCTACTAACTTAAAATCTTCTTCTCTACATTATGATTTTCCCACTAACACACTAGCCCCTAAGAAGCCATCGGCCCCAAAGCCAACCGCCGCAGGCAAGCTACATATAGAGGATAACCCACAACCCTTATAAATGACCATTTATTATTCTAATGAAGATGTCTTGGTGCAGCTATCAATCCCATAGAGTATGAAGACCTAATTTGAGTGGGCAATCAAATGCTCAGGTCAAAGTTGTTTTTCAAGGTACTCATGCAAGTCACACCTTTCAATCCAATAATGTAGCATTTTTCAGAAGCCTACACTACCACTTCCTGTAGCCTACCCTATGCACCGTATTCAATCAGAGCACCCATGTCAGAATGGAAAGAATTGGTGTCAATGGCAAGGTAGGGCTCTCTCTAGGAAAATGTGGCAGTGTCCGCAAAGCTAGAAAGTTTGCAGCCACTGGATGTCATAGAGATCCTACATATCTAATCGACCTCATCACATACATGATCGCATACTATTATAAAAAATGGAAGAGGGATCATCCTATCATGGTTGTTGATATCTATATAGCGGGTGGGCCCACATTACATGCCAATCAAGATGTGGTTCAGCCCAGCCTGCATTTGTAGCAGAACAAAGGAAAGATTTTCATGCATGTTTTAACTTTCCAATCTTTGAGCCAACAAGGTTTGATAGCATAGAGTCAGTGTGGAAAGGGCTCCTATTATGGATTCGAGCATGGAGGAGGGTGATTGATCTAACAATAGTCACTGCCTATGTCGCTTCATGAAACTCATTGTCGTCTTATTGGATTAGAAATAGGAAAAGTGATAGAGAACTTTAATAAAGAGGTGTTGTGCTTTGATATGAACAGGGGTATATGGAGCATGTCATTTTATATTATTATCATCATATCTGATGTCTACCAGGTTACGTGCATGTAACTTTTGAAGACGTGATAGACACATCCTTCTCGACACCCTTCCCTATTATTATCATCATATCTAATGTCTACCAGGTTACGTGCATGTAACTTTTGAAGACGTGATAGACACATCCTTCTCGACACCCTTCCCTATTTCAAACACACTCTACGCAAGCTATAATGACAAAGAAATCACTATAGATTCAAGCTTGGCGATAGGGCCTTTCGGCCTTAATATGCTCCAAGGATGCAACATGCATCAAGGTAGGGGGGATATTTAGCCCATTGTGGTCTCAATAAGGAACTCCTCATTATAAATAGGAGTAGTCAAATAAGTGTTGTAAACAACACTTTAAAAGTTGTATATCTTATGAGAAAAGATGGCAAATAACCAAGCTTAATGGATTAGGCTTAATTTTGGGCACCCAAGTGTGAATTAGGCTTAATTTTGGGCACCCAAGTGTGAATAAGAGCCAACTGTATATAAGCAATTTTCTTATAATGAAAAAACACGATCCCCCTTTGTGCCAATCGTGTCTTATTTATCTCCTTCCTCTTATCTTATGAAGAGAGAGAGTTGAGAGTAGAGTGCATGAATCTTGGGGTGCATATGCCTCTTATTCATTGTGTGAGAGTGAGAGAGGTGAGTCCTTGCAGGGAGGTGAGTATCTTCTTTGTAGTGACAACAAGAAGGAGAACCCCTGGTAGTGCTTGGAGGCTAAGAATCCTGAGCTGGAAGCAAGGTACGTGCTCCACGATGGTTGTTGCTTATTTCACAGATTTCTAGAATGGAGGAGTTCTTGTGAGGTTGAGGATAAGCCATAACAGCTCAATGGGACACATCTTCTAGGTCGCCCTAACCAAGATGACTATACACTAGGACACCAAGAGGGATGGTCATGTCCATGTGGTCAATTGGCCTCATATTCTTATTGTCCTTCTTTCTACTTGCCTTCTCTCATTAGTTTTAAAAATCATTTGGCTACCAAAATAGATTGAATTTATTTTGTTAATTTGGTTTATGGTTGGGCCTCGGTTGGGCTCAATGGCATACATGCTCATGCCCATGCTGTTGGCAAGATGACCATACATTAGGGTTAGCAAAATAGATTGAATTTATTTTCCCAGTTTGGGCTCACAATGGCATGCATGTTCATGTCCATGTGGTTGGCTTGACCAAGATAACTATACACTAGGACACTAAGAGGGATGAAAACCTTGGCTCACCACTTATAGGCCTCTAATGCCATTTAATTCGGTTAACACTAATAGGGATGGAAACCTTGCCCATGCAGCTGGCCTGCCCATTCAATTAACACTAATAGGGATGGAAACCTTGCCCATGCAGTTGGCCTGTCCAAGATGGCTAGGGATGGAAACCTTGGCTCACCACTTAAGAGTCTCCAATACCATTTAATTCACTCACCACATCAAGAGGGATGGAAACCTTGGCTCACCCTTAAGAGTCTCCAATACCATTTAATTCACTCACCACATCAAGAGGGATGGAAACCTTGGCTCACCCTTTTCGACCCTCCAACACCATTCAATTCACTTATGGGGCCAATGCTCAGTCATAGAATGATAATCAAAAGCAAAAAAAGATTAATCGAATATAAAATTTACGTATTGATTTTATTAATATTTCTATTGATGAATTCATTATGGATTTCTAGCATATTGCATTGCAGCTTGTGTTAGATGTACCATATTAAGATTTTCATGAGGATTAAATAAACATTCAAAAAGCTTGTTAGACGTGCCTTATGAAAAACCAAAATGTGCCTTAGAAATGTCTTAAATGTTGTTCAAGTAAACAATCTACTAAAGAGCTTATTAAAGGTTTTCTAAGACTAAGTAAACAATCTAAAAAGAATATTAGAAATGTGTTAGATGTTTTTCAAGTAAACAATATAAAAAGCTTATTAGATGTTTTCCAAGACTAAGTAAGCAATCTAAAAATCTTAATAGCTTATTAGAAATGTCTCAGTGGTTTTTCAAGACTAAGTAAACAATCTAAAAAGTTTATTAGAAATGTCTTAGAGGTTTTTCAAGACTAAGTAAACAATTTAAAAAGCTTAGTAGAAGTTCAAGGAGACTCCCAAATTCCAAGCATCTTGCTACAAACACATCTCATGAATAGTTGCCAGCCTTAGTAATGGTTATTCTTGTCGGTGACATTTCATCAAGGTGAGTGGCATAAAAGCATGGATGATATTTACACGTACATCATATGTGCACATGATGATATGTGATTTCCAATGAAATACTCTAGCTAGACCACATTTGTAGTGTGAAAGTGACTACACCTATGAAAGTTTGCTTCATGGATGGGATAATACTTTTGAGTTGAAGAATGCATATAGTATTAGTGTCTATTGACGTTGACTATGGTTACTCTCAATGTGACATAAAAGAATCTTTTCTCTTTCGAATGTTTACATCAATATCACACTTTTATGATTTTTTCAAACTTAGTTTTAATCCATCTAATGAGCTGATGCCACTGCATTGTTAAAAATAAACTTGTTTTTCCAATGAGGAACTTTAGTAAAACTACTATTTTATTCTAAATTTGTGGTATTTTGGTAAAAACATTTATACAATAGTCGCCCCATTGTTTCAAGGAGCTAAATCTATTAACATTAAGGCAATGCACTCAAAGAGTAACTTAAAGTGTAAAATGTGCTTTCTAAATGTAAATGATTTTTCCACTAAAATGTACATGCATAAGAGAATAGTTTTTTGGTAAATATAGCATGTGCAAAATTGTAGATGTTTCGTATTTACTCACAAAAAAGAAACAAAAATTCTTACGTACATTAGGATATGGGGCAAAATGATATGATGAACACTATTTGGAAACTGGTGGGATGGATATGCCTAGGCATTACAAGTCTCCTTACAATGCAATGTGAATGTGTGCCTTCTTTAAAAAACATGTAAATGAGTGCCTCTTTTGATTGGATTGCTAAAATTGCATCTTAGCTCATATCAACATTGTTGCTCAATGGCAAAATATTTTATTGTACTAGTAAGCTACAAGAAAGGCAAAAAAAAGGAGAATATGAAATCGTGCTATAAAGAAGTGCATGATTGTAAAAGGGAGGCAAGAGATGGAAAGATGAGAGTTGCATGGAAGTAATATATGTTGGCAAGGGGAATAATTGACAAGGTTGTTTGTTGGGAAGGCACATTACGGAGGTCTGATTTTTTTTTTGGGGAGATATATATTACTATGCTATCTAACCACATGTACAACAGTCATACTTTTACACATACCAAAGGGACAGTTCAGGATTAATATTGTTTACCAAGGACAACATGTAAACTACGATACAATGAGTGGGAATATATATGAGAAGTGGTGAAAAGTTGAAATGTGAAAGGTGTGGGCTGGCTAGCACAAGCTATAGGAGTTGCTCTTTGTTGGGGGTCCCTTCTCCAAAGGACAATGTGAAACTATGTGAATAGGAATATGGCTAGCAAAAGCTGTTGGAGGATGATGTGTGTTGGCCCTTGGGGGTCCCTATATCCAAAGGTGACCAGGAATATAGCAACAACATGGTTACATAGAGATGTAATTTTGTGAAATATGGGGCTTTGATGTGGGGTCCTCTTTTATGGAGTTAGTGGCTGTTGGGCTGGGAGGCACTTGCATGCATGTAGGAATTTAAAAAATAGGGGGGAAAAAATTTTGTTTAGAAAAAAAAAATACACTTAGGGTGGAGGTGTGTTATTTGCATGCATGCGAAACAAGGCGGCTTAATTAATATAATAATAACATTGTTATTAAATGAAAAACAATGCAAAACAAAGCAAGAACTAAAGGCTTTGTAATATAATCATAATAATAATAATATGGTTATGAAATGAAAAACAATTTAAATGCGATACCGAATTTATGAGTATAGAAAAGGATGCGCTTTCCTAAATCGCGTTATCTGATTCGTTACACAGCCACGTGGGCACATTTGATTAGCAAATGTGGGGTGTGTGTGTGTACACGCGTGTGGGGACTTCGCATGCTTCTCTTCTTTTCAGTTTATATAAATAGATATGTTTCAATGGACCCATAAAAAATCATATCATCTCATTGGCTAGTGAAAATATCACAGGATTCCATAATAATTTCATAAATATACAACTTGATTCTTTGTTGATCCCCATTGCTCAAGGGACACCAAGTGTCATGTTCCGGTTCCTAGCCCATCAATACGTCTTCTCTTTTGTAAACAAAAAAAATCTTTTACCTACCTAAACTTTTAATGGCCCATACAAATTATTGTAGAAATGTAAAAAGATCCCACCTCCAAGCCATGATAGGAATGGAGTGGCCCTTGTAAAAAGTCGATCAATGTTTATGTTTCCTCTTGGTTATAAATATAATTATCCAAAAAAATCCCATGATTTTTAAATATACAACTCAATCTTGGTTGATTCATAGCCCCCTTACACACAAAAGTGTTGTCCCTATCCCCTAATTTACCAAATACATTACTAGAGCTTGATTTTTTAACGGGCACTTTAAACCATTCTTGCATATTTTATACAGTTGGGCAATTGGGAACCCAAGGGTGGAAGTAAATTTTTATGATTAATGACTACTAGAGTTCTAGCTAGGAACCTTCGCTTGAAATGGGCACCCTAAAAAAGTCCAACCATGACTTGAAGGGCTTCTACATAGTTGGGTAACAAAATTCTAGCTAGGAAATTTAGCTTGAAATGGGCACCTTAAAAAAGTCCAACCATGATTTGAAGGGCTTCTACATAGTTGGATGGGTGCTCAGGGGGTTCGCCTCAAAAAATGTTAGTGTACCACGTGAGTTCAATAGGAGGGGTTTTTTAATTAGATACATTGAGAAAAATTAACAGGATTACATTAACAGGAGGGGTTTTTTAATTCAACTTTAGGAAAAAATCCGTTAGTTCATAAGTAAAGAGGGGTTATTTTATTGGGGGGAAAATTTTAGTTAAGGGGTTTTTTAAATACCTCTTGAACGCACATGATACCTAGGGTTTTCTAGTAGTGCACCCCCCGAGGATGGGTGACTTTTTATGATTGATGGGTGTAGAAATTTGACTTTATACTTCATCTTGAAAATGCTAAATTTGCCATGCATCCTGAACTTTGGCTAGTTTGGTGTAGCTTGAAATCACATGTGTGACATGTCCACTTTGGCATTGTTACATGGCTCGCCAATTGGACAAGTATTGTATTTATAATTTCCTTGCCAAGTAACCCAATAACTAATGACGGTCTTCCTAGGATGTGTTTACAAAATGAGTGATTTGTATAACTATAAAAGCTAAGAACATTTTCCAATCATGTATACCTGCACATCATGATGAAATTGCTTGTTTATAAACATCGAACCCCTTGTGGGTAGTTGATAAAAGCTATACAAATTTATCTTAATATATTTAGTTTCCTAATTGGCTTCATAACATAAAGATCAAAATGTGTTGCTAGAATGTGCATGTTACTTCTAGGAATGACACTCAAAATTGCAAGATGAGGAGGCTTGGGTGAGCCCAAACGATCTCTCACAATGCAACTTCAAACAATAAAAAGATTTCCCACACACGCTTCTTTTTTCACCTTTAAATACTTCAAGGAGCCAACATGAGAGCAATATGTATACAAGCTTGTAAGAAAAAGTGAGAAGTCAATGATGAATGAACCAATAGAGTTGTGTACTCAAGCAACGTAAATGTGTAAACATGAACTAATGCATAGAACTAGTGGAGATTATATGGAAGTTAAGAGTCTTGGATATCATGGCGCATTGCCTTGAGGGTGAATATTTGCAAATGGTTGAATGTATTGGCAAGTGAATGTAAACCCTTTGATTATGATAGAGGGAGCTTTTACATCAAGGCAACATGTGGATGGTTGTTTAAGCACATGACAATATGTGAATAGTTAATGCTAGACAACTCCTACATGCTAGTATATGTGTATGCTACAAGTTATCGCTCACATGACAATATGTGAATAGTTAATTAATGCTAGACCACTCCTACATGCTAGTATGTGTATATGCTACATGTTACATGGCTCATCACTCATTCACACTAAAAAGCTATGTGGCTCTCTTTGTTTATCACATTAACCATATCTTGGGGGAAACGAGAGAGGGGGGGGGGTTCACTTTGCCAAACTCATATAGCACGTGCATGCATTCATGTATTTAAAGTACTCCCAATTTGTAAGTCTTACATTTTTTCAACATAATTTTTTATCCCCCTTTTTTAATGTTTTAATTAATTCAAAACTCCCCTCTATGAATTACATAAATTAATTCATCAAACAACCATTTCTTAATCCTCTCTTGCATGTACATGTCATATTAGCCCTTCTATAAAAAAATCCCTCTGTGCATAAACAAGCTATGTTGTTACATGTATATAATGTGACCACTTCAAGAACCTTTTAGTGACCCACAAGTGTGATGGTGTAGAAGTTTGCTGCCAAATGATTGATTTGTACTACATGATATGAGCAATGTTAGCCATGTCAGCTAGGGAGGATGTATAGCATTTGAGAGGAATCCATATCTTAAATAATATGGATGGCTAGTGGCACAATCTTTGGTGGGTAGGAAGAAATACGTCATGGTCCTTCTATGTTATTGAGAAATAAGCTCCAATAGGAGCAGGTACTAGTGTGTGCAAAGTTTGAACGGTCTCAGGGTGGATCTTTTGATAAAGTAAGTGTCTGCAAAGTTTAAATGGTATGAGGGTGGGTCTTTTGATTAAGTGTACTGTAAAAGAGAGGTTGAATAGTGCTCACTATGCCACCCATGTGCAACTCACATGGGTGGCATAGTGCTCACTATTAGATTGGGTGGCATCTGTTTAAGACTAGCAAGGGTTCACAATTATGGCATGAGAGTTCACCACATGTGATTATAGGAGGGACCTTGTGTCTTACTATTGCTTATAAGAGGACTAGAACAATCATCTCTTAGATGATGGAATAGACAAGGTTGGATCGGATGATGCATAGATGTTGCTTTACACACATGTGAGATTATAGGAGGGACCTTGTGTCTTACTATTGCTTATAAGAGGACTAGAACAATAATCTCTTAGATGATGGAATAGACAAGGTTGGATCGGATGATGCATAGATGTTGCTTTACACACATGATAGACACCAATCTAACTAACAAGGATGAGTGAAAACTTGTTGTGTGGGGCTATTTACATGCATGAAAGTCACATAGAGATATAATTTAAGTTGTTAAATGGATGGGGAAGGTGGGGGGGGGGACTTTACACACATGGAATCTCCCCATCATTGCCTTGCTTAAAGGAAGCCAACTCATGCATACCTCACACGTCATTCAATGGACAATCAGTTGATGCCAAGCATGGGACGTGTACTTGAAGAAACATGGGACGAACATCCATGCACAACCTATTAATCATCTCTCTATTGCTAAGGTCACTTGCCCCTAATATAGCCACAAAATCTTTAGCACCATTAGCTTGTATTCACCAATGAATTTTACCCCATCATCAAAACAACATTTTCTCTCACAAGTTACAAATTTGTTGAGAGAGAATATTATTGTGATTGTTGCAACTAGTGTGAAATTCCATCATGTATGGGGATTGTAAATGTTTTTGCTATTTCATGAACACAAAAATAGAGCTTGTAAGAGATGCAACTCGTTAACTTCACCAACCTCGTTTAATGCAACTTGGTGCCATCAGCTTTCTAACTATGCCAAAAGGACGTGGGAACATCGCCTTTGTTGTTTATCTAGGCTTTCCATACTCATCATCGTGAGAATGAGAGATTCTAGTTGCATTAAAGAGGTCATTAAAGGGCATTTGACCAAATTAAACTTGGACGAGGGAAGATCGCCTTAGTTGTTTGTCTAGGCTTTCCATACTCATCATTGAACCAAAAAAAAAGTGCCAATATGTCCTTGATGTAAGGGAATACCCTTATAGTATAGTCAGTTTTTCTCAAAAGGGACCTTGGCCCTAACACATGACCTTTGCCCCCAAAAACCCAGGCCCCTCATGGCCATTATCTACCTCATCAAAGTTGAGTGAGAAAAGTTGTGGGCATGCTAGGATAGGGAGGGAGTGAGAATGTAACTAGCTTGAACCTTTCCTTAGGGAAGCTTCCTAAGAGTTTAATATGGACAATTTTTTTTCAAATGTGCTTTAGGAATGATTAAACCGAAATGGTTTCTAGACAACTTGGAGATGGAATGAAGTGGTTTGCCATGTAGTGGTGGGCAATAACATTTACATGTTGAAAACTAAAATAACATTTGTGAGGTGATAGTGTTTGCACCTTGGATCTCCGTTTCAACACAACCAGTTCAATTTCAAATGTAATGGCATTTTTCCATATTTTGAAATATTGAAGGTCTAAACTAGGGTTTTTTTTTTCAGAAGATTAGTGGACAAATTTGAGCAAATGAGGGGAAGCGAGGTGTGAGGTTCATGTTTGATCGATGCATGATCGATGTTGGATTGATGTAAAGCGAGAGATTCATTTGCTAATTCATGGAGTATGAGGTGTGGGTGTCATGTTTGATCGATGGATGGATGGCAAGAGATTGATTTCACTAATTCCATGGAGGATGTGGTGTGAAAAGGCTACTTCCACAGCAACATGTTGCTCTCCAAGGGTGGACGATAGGACATGTGTGAAAGCACACATAGGTTGTGCATGAGGTCATGAGGGGAAGCAATATGGGTGAAGATGGTCCTCTCAAGGCATGGCCCTCAATGCATGGCGAAGTGGGAACATGGACCTGCCACCTTCTTCCGGTGGGGTGTGCAGCGACGGTGCCCGTGCCACCTCCAAATCACAGAGCGCATAAGATCTTTGCCACCCGGCGCATGGCTAGCTGCCATGGCAGGCAATCTCTGTCTCTCTGTCTCTCTCTCTCCCTCCCTCCTGCCTGCACGTGACTGCTGCTCAGAAAAGACCCCCCGCCCCTGCCCCCTCTTATTAATTCCATCTCCTTGCCTTCATTTCACCATCTTCATTTGCTCTTGCTCCCTGTGTGCTGATCACTCCTGCGAGGAGGACCAGCTTCTCAGGTCCAGCTCTGCCTGAAGTCCCAGATTGCAAGAGCAGGATTCAATTGACAGAGCGCCACCTTTGCCCATAATGTTGCTCCTCCTTTTTAATGTTATAGGTCTTGTTATTGCTCTTTGCTGCATCATCCTCGTCCTCTCCCTCTTGCTCCCTGGCTTCTCCGAACCTGGGCGGAAGAAGAAGAAGCTGCCTCCTGGCTCTATGGGGTGGCCCTATATTGGCGAAACCCTTCAACTCTACTCCCAAAATCCTAACGTCTTCTTCTCCACCAGGCAAATGAGGTGCTCTTTCACTCTCGTTAAAAGTCATCTTGTACCTGAAGTGTGTGTAAGCTTGTCAAACCCAATGATGATAGGTTTTGGGTCTACAGATGATCGATTATCCACCCTTCGATAGATTTCCTCTCATTAATCAGGCAGCATTATTCTTATAATTAGGTTGAATCCACTTTTAATGATGGGTGGAATTCTGCTAGAAAATGAATGAAAATTTGCCAGAAGAGAACCCACATCTCATGATTAGATTCTCTTGAAGGAGGGATGGAAGTTTTGAGTTAGAAAAAAGAAAAGGCCAAGGAACCCATATCTCATTTTGATGCAGACTGAGAGAAGATACATCAGGGGGTGCATGTGGGTTTTTTTTTTCTTCTTCTTCTTAATGTTTGGGTGTTCAAATTAGCATGAAAGTGAACTTGGCTAAGGAGAATTATGGGGGGGATGATGCAGGTATGGAGAGATTTTCAAGACACACATATTGGGGTGCCCATGTGTGATGATAGCAAGCCCGGAGGCAGCAAGGTTTGTGCTGGTGAGCCAGGCTCATTTGTTCAAGCCCACATTCCCAGCAAGCAAGCAGGGAATGATTGGCCCCCAGGCTCTCTTCTTCCATGAAGGGGCTTACCACACTAGGCTCAGAAGGCTTGTATTAAGCTCTTTCTTACCTGAGTCTATCCGAGGCATGACCCCGGACATTGAAGACCTTGCCATCTCCACCCTCACCTCCTGGGAGGGCCAAACTGTCAACACCTTCATGGAAATGAAGAAGGTAACTCCATTTTCATTATGTAACCCTTAAATCCTTCCCTTAGAGAAAAAAAAAAGAACAAAGTGTTGCATAAATTTGACCCCCCCTCCTCTTTGGCAGTTTGCCTTCAAAGTGGGCATTCTCAAAATTTTTGGGTGCCACAATGGGCTGCCCATGGAAGACCTTAATCGAGCATATGCTACCTTAGAGCAAGGCTACAATTCAATGCCGATCAATTTCCGAGGAACCAAGTACCACAGCGCAATGAAGGTATTGATTAATCACCCTACTGTATCCCTGATTAACTGTGCTTGTGTGTAATTTAGCTAAGCCCCCAATTATGCCAGTCAATGTTCCACAAGCCAGAACATTAATGGAGATGATCAGCTGCAAAAGCATATTAATGTTAATCCTGATGCATAATCATACTGAAATTTTGCAGGCGAGGAAGCATTTGAGCAAGAGGATACAAGGGATAATTAGGCAGAGGAGGGAGGGGGGGATGGTGGGTAATTATGATTTTTTGGGGCGGTTGATGGGTTATAGGGACAATCATGACTGCAAAGTGGGGTTGAGCGACCAACAGATTGTGGACAACATAATAGGGGTGCTCTTTGCCTCTCGCGACACCACAGCCAGTGTTCTCACTTGGATCATCAAGTTCCTCAAAAGCAGCCCTCTCCTTCTCGACTCTGTCATTGTGAGTGAGAGAGAGAGAGAGAGATCATTAAGACATCATTTTTATAACCTAAACCCCTCTTCAATCCCATCTTAAGCCTCTCTTCTTTCCCCCAAAAAATAAATAAATTAAAATAAACAAATCCCCATTAATATATACCCCACCCCCCTTCCATACAGAAGAAAATCATTTATTTGATCTAATTAATAAGAGACTCCATAGAGCAAATTTGTAAAAGCATTTTTTTGTGTAAAAACTATCACTCCAAGACTTTATCATTATTGAATCAATTCAACAAAACTATTTCCCACTTTTATCTCACGTGATTAATTTTCCCAAAGAGGTTGTACCACTTTTCCTTTAATATAATCATCCTCAAAAATAAAAATAAAAAATCAATTAATTATCCCCTTAACAAAAAAAAATGACATTGAGAACTATTTTGGGCGTATTATTTTAAGGTTATGGCTCTAATTTTGGTTTTTCTCTTCTTTTCTTTTCCCCCCTTCAAAAGGCGGAGCAAGATAGTATAAGGCACACCAAAGTTGTTGATGGCCAGCAAAAGCTCACATGGGAAGACACCAAGAGCATGCACTTGACATCAAGGGTAAGTAAAAACATGCTTCAAATTATTAAAAATTTGACACCTACAATTTGTTATCCTAATAAAGCACCCAACGTCTACTTTTGCTTTTAATTAATTAGGTAGAATGGAGTGTGCCTTCATGTGATTAAGGTTCAAGGGAAAAAATATATTTTCAAAGGTGTAGCACAAGATTAGATCACACTAATTCTTTCAATCATTAATTAACCTCTCCAACAATTACTTCCAAAAACCTTACATTCAATTTTTCTTGTGTAATTTAGTTTTGGCTATAGGCCTCCAAACTATCATCAAGTGTGATTAGAGCACATTAATTGGTTGTTAATTAACCTTCTCCACAACTACCTCGCTTGTGTAGTTGAGCCATGGAGGCACCTTGTGCCTTATGGACTCCATCTTATTATTAATAATGGTGGTTAGACCATGCCATCTTATTGATTATGCTAATTAACCTTTTCAACAACTACCTCAAATTGTAATAGATTGTTATTTGTATAATTGAGCTATGGCTCCACCATGAATGTATAGCTTATGGCCATTAAATTCCTCTCATGTTTGAATAGGTAATCCAAGAGACCCTCAGAATTGCAACTATCCTTTCTTTCACATTTAGGGAGGCCGTTGAAGATGTGGATTACAAAGGTAATAATGTTTTTATGAATTTGTATTAATTCTTCTATTTTAAAAGAATATTTGTGGTCCCCCTTAATTTTTAAGTATCAATTAGTTGCAAAACCCCACAGCCATCATTGAATCCCAGTCAGTTAGGTGCTTGCATTAACATTAATATCATCTGATCTAGAATTTAACCTCTTAAAAAGTGCATTGATATATATCAGGTTATGTTATTCCTAAAGGGTGGAAAGTACTACCCCTCTTTAGAAACATTCATCACAGCCCGGAGTTCTTCCCAGATCCTCAAAAGTTTGATCCTTCAAGATTTGAGGTAAATTTTAAGTGACTTAAGCATTTCACAATTTCAAAGGCTTTTAACTGCTATAACTAAGTTCATCTATTGTATTAATTTATCACTCTAAGGTAATTATAATAATGACCTTGCCCACTTGAACTTGGTATCTAAGATCTTTTATTGAATTGCAGGTTCCTCCAAAGCCCAACACATTCTTACCCTTTGGAAATGGTGTACACTCATGTCCAGGGAGTGAGCTAGCTAAACTAGAAATGCTGGTCTTTATACACCATCTTACCACTAAATTCAGGTATGCATATTAAACATATCAGTCAAATAAAGCCTTTTTGTTTGAAGATTTTTGTAACATAATACTAGTTGAGGTCTTAGCATTTATCAAGTATGTGACACTCAAAGCACTCTTGTTTATTACCCTTTTTTTGCAGGTGGGAGTTGGATGAATCTAAAACGGGAATTCAGTACAGTCCATTTCAAGTTCCCCAAGAGGGCTTGCCTATAAGGGTGGTGAGGAAATGATCGTTGTGATGGCATTAAATGCTTTTATAAACACGGGACATTATTATCACACTAAATAGCCAACTCTTATTTAAAGACAAGATGAACAATATTGCCCTCATGAGTCCAATGATTCCAATATCAGATAGATGAACAAGACTCTTATGAGAGCAGACATGATCGATTGATAATGGAATGTTGAATCGGTGATCTAAATTTGAGATTGATCCAAAAGCGCATTAAAGATGGTAGTTGGCACCGGTTCTAATGTCCTATTCAAGTGTTATAGGGGTCTTTACTCAACTTGATTCCTTCTTACAAGAGTATTTGATAGGTACTTACTTTGACATCCCTCATAATTTACGCTCAATTGTGTGGCAATGAAGGTCGTTTACCATAGACATCCCCTAATTAATTATTTTGACTCTGACCCCCCATGATCTAGATGCAGTGTCCAATGATCTAGATAGGGACAATCTGGATCCTAGATCCAAAAAATCTAGAGAACAAGATACATTTTTTTAATTTAAAAATATATTTTTTATTTTTCAAGGTTTTTGTTAATGTTTTTACGGGTTTTTGACATGATAGGGTTTCTTAGCAAACTCTAATATCATGAATATCAACTCAATTTAACAAAAAAACACTTACTGGAATTCACCAAGTGAAGAGATAGCTAACCTCAATCACACTCGGGAGGGCTTGCTCCATGAGATTTAAAAATGAATAAATTAGGCAATATAAGGCACAAAAGGTTAAGCTTATAAGCAAAGACCTATTTTAATCACACAAGTCTACTCCTCATCATACCAATAACATAATCGATATCACAATACAACTCTAATCCTACACTAAAACATATTTCCTCAACATTCAACAAAGGATTTGCATCTAAGAGCAAGATATAGTGGGAAAAATAGAGGATTTATGAGTAGAAAAATAGCTCTACTTCCTTACCTCATCCAAGACTAGTTTGAACCCCGATAGCGGCGCCATTCTTAAGCCTAAGACCTACCTACACCACATTTTAAGTCATGCACACTACACACCCTCCCTAAAATAGTTTCGTAAATGGCTACACCTGATCATGCTTTTACCCATCACATGCAAGTCATGTGATACAGTCTATTTCATATGTGGGAAAGGTATCACATCTAGACATTACAAGCAATAGGAGATTTCGATCTACTCATAGATCATTCATGGTGTTACTTAAGCAAATGCTAAGAGTATTAACTTCACGACTTCAAGTATTGTTGTGGGTATCCACACATTGGATGTTGAGATTGTTTATGGTGCTATTTGCAAGTATAATAGCAGGTACTACCTTATGTATGACTGTACTATGTGACATGATACTAATCAAGGATTACTAATTTATGGTAGTCTTGAAGCAAGAGCTATCTTGTCAATGTTCCTTGTCAAGATGCCACGATGATGTCTAGGATTCCCTTGTTTAAAATAGCAAAAAAAATTTACTTTTGGTTTTTCTTATTGATTGGATGATGCAAAGGATGCCCATGTTGGTGGTGGTGAGAAAATTTACTGCCTATGGGGCTAGTCATGAGCCCCATGTGAGGTTAATCTTTTTTATATAGTCACTAGTTCACTATGTTTTGGTCGTGTCATCAGGCGCATCACTCTTAAGAAAACCCCCATGTCTCATGCATGCAAAAGAGTTATCTTGTCAATGTTCCTTGTCAACATGCCACAATGATGTCTAGGATTCCCTTGTTTAAAATCGCAAAAAAAATTACTTTTGGTTTTTCTTATTGATTGGATGATGCAAAGGATGCCCATGTTGGTGGTGGTGAGAAAATTTACTGCCTATGGGGCTAGTCATGAGCCGTGAGGTCAATCTTTTTTATATAGTCACTAGTTCACTATGTTTTGGTCGTGTCATCAGGCACATCACTATTAAGAAAACCCCCATGTCTCATGCATACAAAAGATACTAAAAAAATAGGTTTATATACAAATACATGGGTTTTAGGAATATATGTATTGTTTCTTATATGTATATATTCTTTCAAATACACTGGTGGCCAAATAAATATGGTACCTCCTATAAATGTAAAACTATAAATGGCCTCATTAAAAAATAGGCCTCTTGTTAAATTTAGGTGATATCATACATTTGTTCCATGTGAACCCCTGAGGGCCATGTGGAAATTTTGATTTGTCATTATCTAGGTGTAAAAGTAGTGTTGTAAATTGGTGGAGCATCTTCATAACTTAGGGAACCATAATCCACATTGTTACAGGCTACACCATCCCTCTTTTAGTGCAATGGAAAATGCTCACCTTAACTTGTCATGGAGAACTTTTTGGTATCCAAGCTCATATCTCAGTAGACTCCAAGCTCGTATATCATATCTTGATAGACTCCAAGCTTTGCTAGTGGTAGCTAGCACTGGCACTCTTGCCTCCTCCTCAAGCTGTAACTATAAGGTTGCCTTTCTCCATATACAAGGACACTCACTCCTCTCTAATCTCACATGCAAGAATACAAGCATAAGAGGAACATGCACCAAGAATGTAGCTCTCTATCTCTCTCTCTCTCTCTCCTCTCAACTCTCTCTCTCACACACCATAGACATAAGAGAGCAAGAATGTAGCTCTCTATCTCTCTCTCTCTCTCACACACCATAGACATAAGAGAGCAAGGAGATAAAACGACTCGATTGGCACAAAGGGGGATTGTGTCTTGCATTATGAGAATAATGTTATTTAAACAACTAACCCTTAGCAAAAAGACAAATTATTGAGGCCATTTTGGCATTAATGAGACCAACTAAGGGATTGAGAGAGGAAGGAGATTATAGTCATCCTAGTGTAAGACCCTCTCTCTTAGCAGCCAAGCTTATTTCAAAGTTTGATGGATTGGGAGCTCCCTACAACCATCTATCTCCATTTAAATAGATTTGTACTGAAGAAAGGGTGATTGATCCTTGAACCAAGATTAGTGCTTTTGTCTTAACCTTGGAGAATAACCCTTTGCTGCTCTAGTTTCAATTACTAGAAGATTCCTAGAGTAAAACCATGGAAGATTTAGAGCTAGAATTCACAGTTTAATTCTCTAAGCTAGGTGTGAGTGACCCAAGTATACCAATTAAAGAAGCTTGAACCCGAGACCGTGAGAGACTACCAACAAGGGTTGACCATCATATGGCCCAACCCAGACACTTTATGCTTGGACATGCATCCATTGACCAACCTAATACAAATAGCATTGGAATCTTATAGACTAAGGGATATCAATACACCAAGGTGAGCTACCCTATCCTACTTTAGATGCCACCAAGGCCTTGATAGAGTGGCTAACTACCCAATGCGAGAAAGCCTAAAAGCGGATAATATTGCTATCCCATCACCTTTAGATAGATGGTGTACAAATTGTTACTTGGTAAGTGATGACTAGCCTCTTAACCCAACAACTCAAAATCCCTCCATGAGTACATCATTGCTAGTAGCACATCAGCAGGGTTAAATAGTGAGTGTGTCATGTGTACGACTTTGTCTTTTGATGATAAGAAAGAAACACCATCGCAACATTGTTTGACAAGGGCCCAAGCCAAGCAACTGCAAAATCAAGTGTCCCTATCCAAAAACCCCTAAAAGAAAAAGAGGGAAAAGAAAGTAATAAGGGGGGGATCATCCATTGAATTCTTGGTTTGTTTGCGTGTCTCATCCCTATGGGCTTGTGACACTCTTTCAACTTTCCCCCTAAGTTTCTCTGTTCTATCTATGAGGATTGGCTTTTCGGGGTTCCCACTCCCTGCTCTTCTTCTAAGGTAATTTAAGTAGAGAAATCTGGAACATCCTCAATTTGAAAGTAACTTGGTAGGTTCATGGGGTCCTTCTCCTTTGTTTCCTTTGACACCTAAGAACTTTGGTAAGTTCTTGGCTCAAATATTTCAAATGTAGTCTCATTTAGTACTTCCTATGCCAATCCCTTTTAAAAAGATAACAGGAATACCATAGCCCAAGAGAGGAGATCTCGAGGTTAAGTGAAGCATAGGATTCAGTACTACATACCTAAATAGAGGGACCAACATGGCAGTGTATCGAGACCCCTAAAGATAATGATAGAAACATATCAAGATGGCAGTGTCTCGAGCCAAGAATCTTAAAAAGACCGGCAACAACTAAGGGACCTCCCGAGGAGAACATTGGGAAAACAAGGAAGTAATGAATGAGCTTAGAACTAAGGAGAAACCTTGCAATGAGTCTTTAGAACCAAAAGATACAGAAAATATAAGAGTGCTATTATGCGACCATGTCCTAAGAGAATGAGAGATGCATGAGAGGCAACTTAATCTCAAAGGATCTATGTAATAGGAGAGAACATAGAAAGAACTTGCATCGGTAGTAGGATGGAAATCTAAAGCAAATTATTTAAGAACCATGCCTTCTTTGGAAGATCCCTACCCCCTCCGCGCAACGAATTCAGGGGTGCTAGCAGCGGAAGTAGCACTTCTTGTGCACAGGATAGAGTCTCCCACTCGGGGCCTCGCCCACCACGAATATCTAGACAAGAGACTAATCTCTCGGTTCTTTCAAAACCGAACCCGGAAAAACTTTCCTCGCCCAGAAAGCATAGGCGATTCCTCCAGAAAATTTATCCTAACGTAGTCAAGAACCTTAAATTACCCTTTTTCATTCTGACCGAGCTCGCAAGTCACATGGTCGGGTGGTGTCAAGGGAGGAACTTGCACTTGGATCATAGAGACCAACGCTTTTTTCGTTCGTTAAGAGGCACAACCGTTGATTCTTTTCCATAGAACAAGGTTTATCCTCCGTGATTTATTTCAACTATCGTAACTTAACAGAATTGAGTCTTATTTTTGGGATCCATCAGTCCAGCCTAACCCCATCCAATCCCATGGGTTAGCCAACCACCCAACCACTGTATTGATAGGATCCATTTTGAAATTTGGTTATGTTTTGTCTCGGGTACCAAGGAAAAGAGTTCCCAGGCCCCCTAGTTGGCGCTTCAGGTAAAATTCAAGATAGTCACACCACTTACACACCCAATATGAAATTGCCTTTTTCACATATTCGGATGTCTTTAAAACAATCTTTTAATGAAACCATAGTATCACTGATCATAATCCTCCAAAATATCTAGCTTGAATTTCAATTTCCAATCATTCCTTCACATCGGTGTACCTATGGCATCATTGGCAACCAGAACGCCCACCACCTGCTCACTTAGGGGCCTTTTCAATAGTTCCTAGCTCATAGTACCCAGGAATATAATCATATAAAAATCTAGGTAGGGCTCTCCATTGAAGATCAGCTAGATCAATCAACAAGATCCATATAAAAGGGTCATGAACTCATCCGTGAAGACCAGCAAGGTTAATCAACCAGATCCATGCCCGTGATCAGAAAACAACTCCAACTCATTTTTCTTCCCCGGTGCATGCGTGGCTATCTTCGGTGACCCAGAGAGCCCAAGCACCGTATGGTCAGCACCCTCTAGGTTCCTTCGCAGACAGTAGGTCACCTAGCGCTTCACTCATGCCGCTTCCTTGGTCCCTCATCCACCGTATACCGGAAGCTCACCATTTTAATCGAATCGAGGCTGCTCAAGACCTAAACTGACTTGCCACACCAAACGTCCTTAATTGACTCTCCGTCAGCTGTTGCAACCTTTTCACTTAGGTCCTTTATGACCTTAATCGACAAGATAGTCAAAAGGCTTCCTAGCATTCTTGACATAAAACAGTCTTTTAAAAACAGGTGTAATATACAATTACAGTTTCCAACAACTCCCATCTTTCCACACCGTTCCACGTCATTATATCCATTCCCATCGTCCTACATTCTCACCCATTTACATCCACTCACATCATATCACATCCATTCAGATCCATAGACATCACATCACATCACATCCATTCACCTCACATCACATCTATTCACATCCATTCACATCCATTCAGATCCATTGATGACATCACAACACATCTATTCACATCCATTCACATCCATTCAGATCCATTGACATCACATCACATCATATCCATTCAGATCCATTCACCTCACATCACATCTATTCACATCCATTCACATCCATCCAAATCCATTCGCATGACATCACATCCATCCACATCTCATCGCATCCATCCACATCTCATCGCATCCATTCACATCCATCCACATCCCATCACATCCATTCACATCCATCCACATTATATCATATCACATCCATTTACATCTATCCAGATCTACATCACATCACATCACATCACATTACATCCATTTACATCTATCCAGATCCACATCACATCTATTTACATCTATCCAAATCCACATCACATCACATCCATTTACAACTATCCAGATCCACATCACTTCTCATCACATCCATTTAGTACAGTTACTCTACTTTCGATATACTGATAGAACTTTTCTAAGTTTCTACCAATTGCTTAGCTTAGTTAAATGCAACTTTTTCTCGATCCCATTAAATCTAAGTATCCGACTCTTCATCTTATGTGAGCATTTACACATTTTTGGGCTATTTTCTTTTATTCATTGTATTTATCTCATCCCAATACTTCGATTAATCCTATTGGCCCTTTGGAACCTTATTTGGACCTTAATAAATTTTTTGAAAATGTGGACCCTTAGGCTAAGGTCTCTTATACACATATTCAATTAATTCCTAATGCACATTGGAAAGTTCATTTTGAACTTCTATTTCAGGGGAATTCATTTTAGACATTAGGAGAATTTTTATATCCAAAATTATCTCAATTTTGAATTACCTCTCTCTAGATATTTTCTCTTTCTAGGTCAAAATAGGGTAAAACAAGATCCTTTTTCCATTTTTGAGGGGGGGGATGATTACAAGAGACATAAGGGGAGGTTCTTACACCTTTACATCTCAAAAGCTAGAGGGAGGAATCTTACATTCTTACCTTGACTCAGAGAATGAGTCTATGACCATAGCCAATGACCACCTGTCCCCCCAAGAGGGGTTTAAAAGGTGTGTATGTAGGGAGGAGAGGTGGCAAGGGGAGGGGGTACGTGCACCACCTATCCCCATCAAGGGGTACATGTAGGGAGGAGTGCCTCGTGGGGGGGGGAGGATGGCGAGCATTGTTCGGGCGAGTTGTTGTGGGTGGTGCCCGTGGATCTGGGGTGTTGGTGAGCGACGTCAGTGGATACGTGTGTGCATAATTTGGCAAGAAATAAGTTTTGGGATGTTCGAGAAGGGCATTTGTAGTAGGCATCATATATCACTCAAGCGAGGGTCGTGGTAGGGCTCACCGCTGCGCGCTCGTCTCAGGGGGCGTTTAAAACGTCAAGCCGTCAACATTTTTTTGGGAAATTGTTCGGGACTATCTTAGGATCCTATGGGCGCTTTTCGGATGTCCGAAATGTTGCTAATTTTGGTCTGAAGCCGCCAGATTTGAAAACTTCATGGGTTGATTTAAGCCACTTTGGTTAATCATTTTAATCCCAAAAAAAGCCCTACACGGGGTATTGTCATGCTTAAGATTTCAAATTTGAATTCATTTTTCTCATTTCCTGAGTAAAAAGTGCTTAATTTGTAATCTCCTCAAAATAGCAACTTCTTAGGGATAGATAATAACAATTAAATGCAACCATGAACTGCCCAAGCTATACTTGCAATGGATATGCCAATATCTATAATGGGTATGTTACATCTTTCCTCCTTTAGAAAACCAAGATGTCCTCATCTTGACATAAACTCTTGGTAATCTTTTAAGAGGGTTGATATTGCACAGCTGCATGGAGGGTGGCTTGCTTTTCTTCTTCCATTTCTAAGGTCGGTTCACCAATCATGGCAGAAGTGCGAGTAACCAGTCCACGGCCTTTGCCACGTCCATCACCACCACCTCATCTAGCTTAGCAGTTGGGGGCCCCACAACCCTAGTTTGCTTGGTCACCTTGGGAATAGCACCAAGATTAAAAGGTGGGCCCTATTTTGCTTGCCCACCTTGTGGAATAGCAGCAGGTTTAAAAGAGGTTCTTGCAAATTTGGGGCATTCAACTCTAAAGTGGCTAGCTTCATTATAATAAAAACACCTTTGGTTCCCATAGGGCTCCATGGTAGAAATAGTATAAGTGCAAGGGACAAAGTTGTTGGGGTGCTGATCATCAGGAATGTTATTGTGAGAGTTTGGTTGAAAATTCCTTTAGAAGCATTCCCTTGGGATAGACTCACGATGGAATCTCTTCCTAACTTGACCACTCTTTACTTCTTTTACCAATGGCTTGGCTCAACTAAGAGCATCTTGTAAAGTGGCTAGACTCACTGCTTCAAGGCGAGAGTCTAGGGGCTCATTCAACCCTTGGTAAAATGGGCCACCTGCTGGGTGGTTGTCATCATAGGCGGAACATACTTGCATAGTGTGATAATTTTAAGTAGTATCCCTCCAGAGTTAAGTTGAGCTGCTTGAGGCTAAAGAACTCATTCATAATAATGGATTCATGAGATGGGGGAAGATAGCGGTCCTTCACAGCTTGTTTAATGTCACTCCTGGTTTAGGAACCTTTGGTGACCCCCTTTTCTTGACATCATTGTTTCCACCATAGTATAGCATCTCCTATGAGACAAAACCTGGCAAGCATGGATTGATTACTAGCTCTTGTGTCAATATAGCTGAGAAATAGTCATCCACCATAGCCTTAATCCAAACTTATGCATCCCTTTCAATTTCATAGCCTTAATCCAAACTTATGCATCTCCTATGAGACAAAACCTGGCAAGCATGGATTGATTACTAGCTCTTGTGTCAATATAGCTGAGAAATAGTCATCCACCATAGCCTCAATCCAAACTTATGCATCCCTTTCAATTTTTGAGCCTACCCCATTAAATGAGGGAGTCCGTTTTGTTTGAGAGCAGGAGCTTCTTCTCCTGTGTATTTATGTATAATGCATTGGGAGTAAGAAGCTGACAACCTTGGTTATCAATGATGCGAGATGAAGTTTAGAATTACAACACTTAGGCTACCTAGTCTTATAACAATCACAAGAACACTAAGTGCAAGAATTCTAAATCCTTTATTCCAAGATTTAATATTTACAAGTAAACCAGGTAATTATAAGGATTGAGTTATACAACTCAATTCTTATTCATTTACATGATAAACTTCTAGTAAAACTGTGAGGCATTAGCATTGAAAAAAGTAAGGGAGATCTACCAAGGTTTTTAAAACTCGATAAGTCTCCATCAAGGGAGGCAAGCCATGAGCTGAGCTTCGACTGACAGCTACTCTATCCTACACCACCTTTACAAGCTCTTCAGTTTGTTTCACTCACTCCTTGTCTAACACTGTGTTGGGATACTCTTTTAGTTTCTTGAGGAGGCTTGAGTGGGAGTAATTGTCTCATTGGGGAGGCTTAAGTGGGAGTCAATGGGTTTCTTCTTCTCATCATGAAGAGCTAGCTTGAATAGGAGTCTGCTATTTACCCAAGGGAGGTAGCTTCAGAGCTTTCATCCAAACCATGTTCATAATGTCATTAATGTCTTCTTTCAAGGGGATACAATAGCATTTGGGGGTTACACCTTTGTAGGCTTCTTTGGTAAGGCTTATTAGCTTCTCGCTTCAAGGATGAAGCTTAATATTTCTACTTATTTATAGCCTTGGTTATCTAGTACCCCCATCTTGGTTTAGAGCATTTAAGGGGGAGCATATGAATAAATCCTCCTTGTACACTCAACAAGTTAAGGCTCATCAAAGTGGGTGATTTTCCTACCATTAAGGTGATTCTATTGGGATAATCCTTATAAGCATGCTCGAATCCACACTAGTGTAGTGTGTGCCTCCATAAGGAATGACATTTTGGGTTAGACATGGGATTCTGACTACTTGGAACACTCACCTTAGTGCACGGTCCTTGGTGAGGACACTTCACACAACAGTGTGGACCTTTGCATTGGAACCATTACCTATGTACCATAGGTCTCTCACTCCCTATTACACCATGAGCCTATTATGGATACATAGTATACCTTAATTTTCAATCATAATTAAGCAACACATGATTCAAAATGTTATTGATAGATAATTTACTACAAATTTGATCACAATAAAGAAAACAACTCATCTCAAGACCTGAGTACATTTGCAAATTGCAAATTGATTGCATCTCAAGACCTGAATACATTCACAAATTGCAAATTGATTACAAGGTGTTAAAAAATTCACAATCTATTGTATTTTGCACCTTGTACACTACAAGAGAAGGGTGGGTTAGCAACAAAGTCAAGCATCAAAATTATAACACATCTAGAAAAAGTTTATTTTGGTTGCTATTTTCAACATTATTTTTGCATCTATTTCCATTGTTGTTTCAGAACTACAGCAAAAATAGTAACACCCTAAGAAAAATATCACCGCATCAAATTTTGAAGGGTTCTTTTAAAACTCTTTCTTTTGCATGTTGGCATCTTTTTGACCTATTCTCATCTCTCAGGTGAGTGCTTCTTCCTCCTCTCTTTCAAGAAAAGGTGCATGCTCTTTCCTCTTCTCTCTTAAGCAAAGGCTTTTTTATCCCCATTTTTCCTCTCTTTGTATGTTATGCACTTTTAATCTTTTTTAAATTTTTCGCTATTTTTATTTTTGGATCTTCCTCGTAGAGCTCAAGCCATCAACTCTCCACATGGACCTCTCATTGAGTAAGATATCCCAACTCATTCCATTAATTAATCATTGTAAATCATTGCACCCTTGTGTGCTTGGGATTTTTCTTTTTTAATTTCTTACTCTTAATAGACTATAATTTTATTCATAGTATGCATTATGTATACCATCCATAGTATGCATAGACCATGTAGCATTATGCATAATGTATTATGTACAATGTATGATATGTAAAGTTATACATGTATGCACAATGTATAGTATACATAATATGCATAGATTATACAAAATGCATTATGCATATGCATAGACTCTGCATTATACATAGTGCATAATAGTATATGCATTTTGTGTAATGCATAGACTATGCATTACACATAGTTCATAATAGTATATGCATTTTGTGTAATGCATATACTATTATGAACTATGTAACTATATGCATAACGCATAGTACATGCATAATCTATGTGGATAACATAAAATATTTATATTTTTCATAATGCATACATAATCTATGTGGATAACACAAAATATTTCTATTTTTCATAATGCATACATAATCTATGTGGATAACACAAAATATTTCTATTTTTCATAACCTTAATGCTTATGCATAGAGATTTATTCTTATACATAAATCTTAAGCTTATGCATAAGCATAGAGATTTATTCTTATACATAAAGCTTAAGCTTATGCATAAACATAGAGCTTTATGCTTATGTGGATAAAAAATATTTATATTTTGCATAAGCTTAATGCTTATGCATAGAGATTTATTCTTATACATAAAGCTTAATCTTATGCAGAAACATAGAGATTTATTCTTATACCTAAAGCTTAAGCTTATGCATAAACATAGAGCTTTATGCTTATGCATAGAGATTTATTCTTATACATAAAGCTTAAGCTTATGCATAAACCTAGAGATTTATTCTTATGCATTAATGTTAATATTATACATAAAGTTTAATCTTATGCCTAAACATTGAGCTTTATGCTGCATAAAACTACAACATTCATAAGTCTTTTTACCATAATGAAATCGATTGGCCCACATTTATGGGTTGTGGGCTTATTCTTTGCCTAAATATAGACCTTTAAGCTTATACATATGCTCTTGATCTCTATGATCATGGATAAAGCTTTATGCATGAAGCATTAAGCTTATGCATAAAAGTTCATGCTAGTAATGCATAAATCTTAAGCTTATGGATAAGCTGGTAACTATACATCATGCTCGCTTATACATGGATTCCTAGGCCCTATATATATATCCGTGAGATGAGTGTGTATTCATAGGCCCTATGGATAGAGCTTTACACATTGGCCTTATGCATAGGTCAGTAAGTATGCACACCACTTATGCATAGCTTTATACATAGCCACTTTGCATACCTCTTATACATAGCTTAGGGACAATAGCTATCACTTATGCATAAGCTTCAGTGCTAAGTGATTGTGCATGCACCTTATGCATAGTTGTCAACTTATGCATACGCCTCTATGGCTAAGTGACTATGCATGCACCTTCTTATGCATAGTTGTTGGCAGCTCTTATCCATATTCTATGCTCTTAATCTTTATGATTATGCATAAGTATTAAGAGATTTTTTCTTAGGCATAAATCTTTAATGCATAAATAAGCTTAAGCTTTATGCTCATGCAAAAAGTTAGTATTATGCATGAGCTTTAGCTTTATGCATCTAGAGCTTAGAAGTAAGCAAATCTACAAGCCCGTAAGCTAACAAAAGCCTACAATCTGTTAAGCCTATAATCTAGGCACACAAGCTTGCAAGCAAGAAAGTCTGATTATAGTCCCATTAATCCTGCGCAACAAGCAAGAAAGTTGGTAAGCCCACAAGCTCGTAATCCGGAAAGTCTGCAAGCCGATAAGCCCATAATTTGCAAGATGGTGAACTCATAAGCCTGCAATTCATTTGTATTTTTCTTGTTAGTTTGATAATTTTGTGGAGCCCCCAAGCCTGCAAGCTAGTAAGTCGCAAACTGATAAGCCCACAAGAAATCAAGTTATGGATAATATCCATGCATGCTCTTATCCATAGCTCTTCAAGCATGCATACTCTATGCATGCTCTTATATATTTTTTTGCTATGTGGCACGCTTCCATGGTCAAGCTATTAACTGTTATTTTGTTTGTAGGCCATCCTCCATAGTATTAAGCCATATTTATTTCACCCTCTCTTGCATTACTTAGAGCTCTATGCATAAGAATCTTATACATAAGGGAGATTGTAATGTAAGAGAGCTCTATGCATAAGAATCTTATACATAAGAATCCTCCATAGTATTAAGCCATATTTATTTCACCCTCTCTTGCATTACTTAGAGCTCTATGCATAAGAATCTTATACATAAGGGAGATTGTAATGTAAGAGAGCTCTATGCATAAGAATCTTATACATAAGAATCCTCCATAGTATTAAGCCATATTTATTTCACCCTCTCTTGCATTACTTAGAGCTCTATGCATAAGAATCTTATACATAAGGGAGATTGTAATGTAAGAGAGCTCTATGCATATAACTTTCTTATAGCTTATACATAGAGTGCAGAAGACTCTTATGCTAAATTTTTTTGTATTTGTGTAATAGGGTATTAATCTCAAGATGATTCTTCAATAATGAATTTTTAATCACAACACTCCTTATGAGGTATGTGCTTTATCCCTTATTCATACTACTATCCCATATGTATCCCCCCTTGTGTACATTGGATTTATATTTACAAATTTTTATTGTTTTACATAGGTCTAGATGCAACATAATTGTATGCATTTATCTATGCGACATAATTGTATGCATGTCTCTTATGCATTGAGTATGCATATATCTATGCAACAGGGTCTTATCCATAGCTCTATGCATAAGAGTTCTATACATAGAGCTATATATGCATGTCTCTTGTGCATAAGAGCTCTATGCATAGAGTGATATGCATGTCTCTTTTGCATATATCTATTCACAAGGGTTTTATCCTCCATAGTTCTATGCATAAGAGTTCTATACAAAGAGTTATATGCATAAGACTCTTGTATGTATAGCTCACTCTATGCATAAGAGATATGGCTAAGAGTTTCTCTCCATAAGAATCTTATGGATTTGCTCTATGCATGACATATGGATAAGAGTCTCTATGTATAAGACTCTTATACATAGATTGCTTTATGCAAAAGATGCAAAAGAGCTATGGATAAGAGTCTTATGCAAAATATATGCATAAAGCTATGGATATATCTATGCATGTAGAGATATGGATATATCTATATGCATATAGATATTTATCTTCTGGTGGGTAGATAACTTTATGAATGGTGTATGTAGGATGAAAGTAATGATGAGGAACTAAGTGGAGGAGGATAATGTTCTTGATGATGACAATGAAAATGATGACGATTGATCTATTCATTGTATGTATTTAGATAGCTTTTGGCCTACTCATTGTAATGACATTTTGATGTAATACAATCACCTACTTTTTTGTGGAGTAATAAAAGTTTAATTTTAAATCAAGTGTGCATTTTTAAATTTATACTTTATCTAGAATAGTGGCATATCATTTCCATTAATATTATATAATCTCTAATTTAGGGAGTGGAATAGTGGCATATAGTTTCAATTAATATTATATAATCTCTAATAATATGAGGTAGAATAGGGGACTCCCTCAATCTACCTAAAATTATATATGTTGCTATGTTTGTTGCTATTTCCATTGCTTATCACTAATGACACAATGTAAATAGCGAGATCAGAGTAGCAAAAATAGCTATGAAATGCACTCAACATTTTGGATGTTTTACACTTGATTTTGTTGCTTTTTTGCTTAGAGGCCATCTCTTGGAGTGTCTTAAATTTGATTTTTTTAAATACAAATTCTCTAGTTGAAGGTTTTAAAACTCCTATATATTGAGAGGTTTTAGTTATAAATACATTTAGGCTATTTAAAATTAGTAAAAAGTATCTTTGATTTTTAAAGATGACGGTTTTTCACCATTTGGGGAAAAACTTGTGTTTGCACACTAATTGATTGTGTGCCAAGTTCCAAGTAACAAATTTCAAACTTTATCACCTTTTTTGAAGGAGCTTCCAACATAAATGCATCATAACTTGCTATATTGCTTAAAAATATAAAATTTGTTGTGGATTATCTATAAGAGCACCAAGGATAAGTGTTCCTCAATACACCCACATATTGCAAGTAGGAGTTATGCTCTCCACAAAAGCTCAGTATACCTTTGCCACCATGGAGCCAAGTTCCAGTTCTTCTCCATTCGGACAAGGAATAGGGGATACCGGGAAGGGTAAAGAGTCAATGTTTGCAAGGAATGCCTCAACACAAATGGATCCATAAAAGACCATACTAGGGAGTTTAGGAAAATCCCAATTCCCGTTTTGCAATATTAAAAAGGGGGGAAAACGGTGAACCCTTTTAAGATTTTGTCAAAACCCCTAGGGCCTCATGTGACATATCATTGGAAAGGCCTTAGAGAGTAGGTTCTAAATCCACATTCTTTGACAAATTTAGAATCAAGATGCTTAAGATACACCAAAAAGTAGATTGGAAAGCAAATTCCCAAAGTAATGAGATTTTTCCAAACTTCCTAATACGGTCTTATAAGGGTATTCTCACAAAACGTGTCCTCAAAACCAAAACGAGCATGTGACCTTAAAGCCAAGCAAGTGCCATTGGTGGAAACCACACATCCCAATGAAACCACACATCCCAACCCCATAGGGTGAGAGATATCGTACCTCGAAACAAAGGGTTTCATACATCCACTCCTTACATTCACTGTCACGTGAATACACGTGTAGAAGATATGTTTAGGATTGCCTTTAAAATGGGAAGGGGGGTTGCAACCAACATAACACCTAGAGACTCAGAGAGTTGGGAAAAACCAAGCTATTCCACATCTCAAGGTTCGTTTGATCAAATTTGTGAGGCCATGGGAAGGATTGATGATACCATGAAGATCTACTCATTTGGACTTTGTCTATATCATGGACTTCTTCATACGGTCCCCTTAATGCCATCACAAGGCTCCAAACTAAAAGTTGGCCTTCCATGGGTCATCACAGATACCCCAATATTTTATTTAATGTGATAGTGAAGAACTCCTAGAGTGAAGAACTCACTGGGAGGTGAAAGTTGGCCTTCCATGGGTCATCATAGATACCACAATATTTTATTTAATGTGATAGGTGACAAGTTCATTTTGATCCCATTAGAGGCACCGCTTACTAGGGAAAGGATAGGTGATAGGTGACAAGTTCATTTTGATCCCATTAGAGGCACCGCTTACTAGGGAAAGGATCAATGCACATCCCCTACACATTGGCACTTCCAAGCCCACCTCCGAGTGAGTAGGAGCCAAGTGAGTGCAAATGTTACATGAGGGACATAGCAACCCTCACACATTGGCACATCCAAGCCCACCTTTGAGTGAGTAGGAGCCAAGTGAGTGCAAATACTACACGAGGGACATAGCAACCCTCACACAACCTTCGCATCCCATGGGCCGAGGAGATATACAGCCGGTTCACAATTGGGGAATCAATAACATTTATATACGCAAGGGTAACCAATCCTTGAAAATAAACTTGAAAACATCAAGGCATTCTCGCCACAATGAGTTTGACATGATCGCTTTTTGAACCACTTTAGTTGATATTTGCAGAGTGTGTACTGTAGAAGCTCACACCATGTCAATTGATATTTGCAAAGCTTGTAACCAAATGTTAAGATAAGGACCAAGAATATGAGCCCTTTCCAGAGCTGACTCCAAAGACTAGATTCACATTCTGACGACCATGGACACTCTTCCCAAAGAAGCTTAGGACAAGGTTTGCACAATTGGATGGTGCCAAAATCACATCCATGTTCATACTTGTCAATGTATTTGAAACATAACCAACAGTGGAAACTTCTTACCTTGAGTTAGAGCTCTTGCAAAAAAGACCAATAGTGGAACCTGCTCACCTTGAGTTAGAGCTCCCCCCCAAAAGACCAACTAGCTCCATGACTTGCCTTGGTTGACACCACGACTAGCCCCGCAAATGTTAAACATGGATCTCATTAGGCCACCCACCCCTCGCACCCATCCACAACAACCATAACCACCATGACAAATAATTCATAATACATGACCCCATCAATCATTTCGAAGCAGAGTTTCTTATTGGATCTAAACCTATGTCGTGTAAGTTTTATATGACCCCATAGGAATAATGAGAGAGAATATCATCCTTAGAAGGGGATGGATCATGGCCATGGATTATATCATTAGTAGCTAGCAAAGAAGGACCACAATGCTCGAGCTCCCCTTCGGAATGGTTATTACCATACCCTTGGTGGATGAGGTCACCCTCAACGTTTCAACATCCCAAGCCTCATCCTCCATTTACAAGCCATCACCTAAGGTAGCCTCACCACTACATCATTGGCCACCCCCTCACCATTATGGATATCCCAAACCTCACCGATAAAGATGATGATCACCTCTACACCTCAACCGCAACAACCCTTTAGGGAGGGCATCATGAAGGAATGGGTATCCAAGAGTACCCTGGCAAGCCAATAAAAGTACATTGTCCGTGAAAAGACCTGGAAGCCACTACTTGACCCAAATCCCAACCATAAGTGGAGATTTGCTAAGTGAGAGCCCCATGTAATAGTGTTCTACCAAAACCTTGAGCCCTATTATGTTGTGGATCACCGTCGTTAAGCTGCTAGAAGCCCAACACTTCTACCAAGGGAATCCGTCTATTTGTGTCCCAAGAATCTCATCATCTACACAAACCCTGAAGCTAAAAAGATCCAGGTGCAATGGCCTCAATACCAGTACCACCCCAGAAGTCAACACTTCAATGGGTCCCTACAAAATTGCTAGAAGCACAATGATTCTTCGAAGGGAACCCCCACATCTAGGTGCCAAGATCAAAGAAACATGTACCCCGGACTCCCACAACCGCACCCTTGTGAACGAAGACCAATCTAAGTGGGTGTGAAGAAACAAGGCCTTGTTTTTTATGCCACCCCCAAAGTCTTAAAAATGGAGAGCAATGCAAGCACCCCCGATGTACATGCTAGACTTGCCATCGATAGTATGAATTAGACTTTCTTATTCATGGTGAAAAAACAAATAGCACGTATATCTAATCATGTGTTGCTTCATGATTGTAGAGTCTATGGGAGTGGTCTCTTTCATATTGAAGCTAGATGAGTGTCAAATTGTCAAAGGGTGCAGATTGGAAAGAATGGGACTTACATGCATGAATGAGGCAATGGAACATGCAAAGGACAAGGACTGAAAAAGAAAATTGGTGGTTAGGAGCTTTTGAGGTGCCAAAGGAGAACCATGAAATGCTAGATTGGATGCTTTAAACATGTCATTGGATTGTTGAGGTCATTAAGCAACAAATAAATGGGGTGAACAACTTGAAGTTCCAGGTGTGGGTACCTTTGTAGTGTATTGACATTTAGGAGATTTGAAAACAATTAAATGTATGCTTTGTGACACAAGTGCTACCTCTTTACTTCCTTGCCCTATATGCATGAAGAAATCAAAGCAAAAGTGCAAGAAGGAAGATGAATTGTGATGGATTGATGGAGTCGTGTCATGCAACTTGGAAGCACCGCCAGACAGGGATGTGAAGGATCCTACATGGAATCCCATTATTTCATTCCCATGTGAAAAAATTCACTTCTACACATTACATGCCATGATGAGAATATTTGATAAGTTGCTCAAATTTCACATTCACTTTGCATTCACTCTATGAAGCCGGCTACTTGATCCATGGAAGCCATTTCCAAAGTGGAGGATCTACTCAACTCTCTAGGGGTGCAATTACTTGTTTCCAAAATATTGTTTACACTCCTGGATCATATTATTTGGAAAAGTATGGTTCCCTCGACATGTGGAGCACCCAAGGGATGGAGAAGTCACATTATAGGGCAAAGGGAATCTATTTCAAGAACACTCATCATGGTGGAGGGGTGACACGAAATGTTTGATTGGTTTTTCTGATACACATTGAGTAGAAGCTTATTGAAGGAGAAAGCAAAGGCATCTCAAATTGCAAAAGCAGTCCAATTCTGCATGGAGACCAGTAAGGCTAAATGGAACCAAAGTAGTGGGCTAACACGCCATACTGCATGGCATGCGACAATGGTTAGAAATGGTAAATTTTGCATGAAACAACATTAAATTGTAAAGGACATTAATTTTTTTTTTGGTTTCACACTAAATTATCATTTTTGAAAATTTGACCTAATTTTGAAGTGCCTATAATAAGATTCTATGGACTCATTTTTATCATTTCACTTTCACACTCCTCACTTTCTCACCCATGGCTCGAAGAGAAAGAATACTGCACGTGAAGTATCTCCTCGTCCTCACTGGTAGTAGAAAGCGTCCTCGCGATCTCGACAGCACAGAATCGTCAACTGACAGCAAGCAGGAGCAGGGTCCTCCACCATGGGAAGGACAAATATTCCACCTCCATGAGGGCAACGTGCTGGGAAGACCCTCCCTACCAATATGGCCTTCCAACACACGAGAGGAAGTCCAAGCAGCAGGCGGAGGACAAGGAGGCTCTACAAGTGAGGGGAAAGTGCCTCGGATTCTATATTTACAAGCACCACCATAGCAGCAGCTAGCAGCAGCAGGTAGTAGAACCTCCACCACAACCTTGTCGTGGCCGCCCCAAGGGACTTGACTGGAAGAAGCCTCCTTGTCCTCTAAGGCCTCAGAACCCAAATGTGCCTCCTGTGCACCAAGGAGGAGGAGGAAATGTGGAGTCAAGGCGCTCCAAGAGATACGCAGATTTCAAAAATATGTGGATCTCCTTATTCCCAAGGCACCTTTTCACACGTCTTGTAAAAGAAATCCTATATAGTTACTCTCAAGACTATCGTGTGCAAAGCCTTGCCTTGGGAGAATTACAAGGAGCTACAGAATCTTTTTTGGTGACCTTTTTTGAGGATGCAAACCTCTGTGCTATCCATGCCAAGAGGGTTACTATAATGACAAAGGATCTTAAATTAGCTAGGCTTTTGCGTCGTCAAGACTTGTAATCATCAGTGTTGCTATGTAAAAACTTATCTTTATCAATAGAAAGCTTCTTCTTTTTTGTCTTGTCTCATTTTAATCTAAGGGTTTTTTTTTATAATCTTATTTCACAAGTCTTATAAAACCTTTGAATCACCCTTTCAATTGAAGCTTTTGATTAAAAACATGCCTTTTTTATTTTAAGCTTTAAGCTTCCTAAACCTCTATTCCTTGCCATTCTTCCCAAGCCTTTTGATTATCAAACTCGGATTAATGCCTACCATACAACTTTTACATTAAGCCTCCCAACACTTTGTATTTCGGCCTATCACAAGCTCCTTACACAAGCTTAATTCATTGGTGCTCGAGTAACTTTCACTCAGCTTTCAATTTTCTTCATCATTCTGTCAAGCGACAATTCGTTTTGCAACATAACTTCGACATGGATACCCCTTTGCCTGATGCCTAAGTCAATTTGATGACTACTTTGTCGAAGAAATTTTTTTTGAGCGTGACAAAATTAAGTGCGCCACCAACCACATGAATGATAAAGCTGCTTTATGGTGGAACGTGATTGCCCTACCACTTGGGCCTCGTTCTAAGACAAGGTCAAAGAATCATTCTTACCACCTCAATTTCATCTTCACGTATGTCACGCATGGTCAAATTTCTCATGGATTGAAGGTGAAAACGTGAGTCAATTTACTGAGCATTTTTGGCAACGCCTCCTACTCCTTCATATACTCGAAGATGTGCCTGAGGATTCACTTTAACGCAAATACGAAGATGGTCTTCAACGTGGTATACAAGCAAAATTTAATACTTTGAAACCCTCTTCACTCTACGAAGCAATTTCTTTCGCTCACGACGTGGAGAAAGAGTTTCAATCTATATCCCAGATCGCTCTTCTCAAAAGGCTACTCAAGTTCACCATCCACACACGGCAACTCAAAATCGACAATCGTCTTGGGTGTTAAAATATTGCATCTTCATATGCTCTCATGGAGGTCCTATCAGCCTGTTTCTACAGTCGACCTGGTTCATGCACAAGTATATAAGAGTTGCTCTCTTTTATTCATTCAATCATCCAACAGTGCCCTATTTGCTGGCTCTTGTACTCTGTAACCTCAAGCTAATAAAGCTTTTGTTCTTGCTTGCAATCTTTCTCTCTCTCTTGTTTATATGCTTCCGCTTGTGCACACTCTTTCATGGTATCATACACTTAGGCTCTGGCTGTTACACAATCTGCTCTCTGCTTCTCTCCTTCTTCAACTATGCCTTGCATTTTTTGCTTCCCTAGATTCTCCAGGCTGTAGATACTTCAAACAATGGCTGCATTTTCTTCCTTCGCTGTGGTTTTTGATCTACAAGCCCTCCTACTGCTGTCGGCTAGCCCCCAGGCTGTGTTTTCTTCCGCTTGTGCACACTCTTTCATGGTATCATACGCTTAGGCTCTGGCTGTTACACAATCTGCTCTCTGCTTCTCTCCTTCTTCAACTATGCCTTGCATTTTTTGCTTCCCTAGATTCTCCAGGCTGTAGATACTTCAAACAATGGCTGCGTTTTCTTCCTTCGCTGTGGTTTTTGATCTACAAGCCCTCCTACTGCTGTCGGCCAGCCCCCAGGCTGTGTTTTCTTCTACAGAGGCAAGTGGAGGAGTTCTAGCTGCAAATTCAGTAAGGGCATCAATTCTTTGGAAGGTTCTTGAAGGATATTTTTGCCAGACAAGTGGCACATCAGCTCTTCTCCCTCCAAGATCCCCTCCCCCTTACGGTAGGAGGTTCCCGGTGGTGTGTTTTGGGTTTCTTTTGCTGTTGTCCAGCCTGCATCTTCAGAGGCATCTTCAGAGGGGGCTACTAGTCCCTAATTGGATCCTATGGAAAGGTGCTTAAAAGAGCATGTGGATTGCTTAGCTACAGAGGTTGTTTGAGACATAGCTTCTTTGAGACAGATATGGGCCCCCCTGGAGTACAAGCTCAATGGTTCAAACTATGATCACTGAAAGTTACAAATGAAGGTCTTTTTCACACACAAAGGACTCTGGGAGATTGTTCAGGGCCATAAATGAAAGTCCAAACGCCCTACCAGCTCTAGGAAGTGGACTCTGGACTAGGAGGATGCCTTTCTTGCAGAACTTTCAGCTTGGGAGAGTCGGTGTTACAAGTGTGGTTAGAAAGGCCACTTGTCAAACGATTGTCAATCAAAGGACAAAGGCAAAGCCAAGGACAAGGGCAAGTCTTCAAAGAAGGGCAAAGACAAGTCACATGACACTGACACAGACTCATCTAGTGATAACCCCAGCTCTCCTTAGGCCTTACAGACTGGAGAGAACATGATTAGTGTCCTGCTTTGATCCTAAGGGCATCCCCCTGCGTGTTGTCTTCCAGAAATGGCTTGTGGTCGGGAGAGGGGGCTTTCAAAAGCTCTCTTATTTTAAATCTGGAGCATGGGACCCGTGTGTCAGAGTCCCAAGTATAAAGACAGGCAAGTTCACTTGATGGTCCGGATGAGTTCCAGGATCAACCAAGTTTCCTTCATGGTTCAGATGAGTTCCAGAACTATTGGTTAGCAAAGACTATGGACAGGATGTGTTCCATGTTCATTTGTTTGAGGTTATTAGATGTGATGTGTTCACAATTCTACTTTGAGTTTGGAGCCAAGCAGATTTTCTTTTGCTCTTTACAGTGGCATTATGTTTTTTGAAGACAGCAAGCTAACATGTGCATTTTTCGAGGTGTACTTAGTACTGGCCATGCTGAAGTGTCCATGGTGGCACCTTCGTCATCAGATTTCTTCTAACTTTTTTGCACACTTCAAGATGTAGAGGGGGTGTTAAAATATTGCATCTTCATATGTTGTCGTGGAGGTCCTATCGGCCTATTTCTACAGCCGACCTGGTTCATGCACAAGTATGTAAGAGTTGCTCTCTTTTATTCATTCAATCATCCAACAACGCCCTATTTGCTGGCTCTTGTACTTTGTAACCTCAAGCTAATAAAGCTCTTGTTCTTGCTTGCAATCTTTCTCTCTCTCATGTTTATTTGCTTCTGCTTGTGCACACTCTTTCATTGGGTAACAAACAATCATAACTTTCATAAATCATTTGTTACTCCACGCACTGACATTCTTAACAACACTCATGCACCCACTTTTCCAAATAAAAATATATCTAATGTGGCTAATTCCAAGCCAAATGATGTAAATTCAAAACCCCAGATTAGCCACAATAGCATGCACGCAACCCGTGTTGATTCGCAGTACAAATATCCCATCTTTTGTTGTAAATGCCAATCTCAGTGCCCTGCTAAGCTTCCAAAGAACAATCCTTCATCGGCAAAACTCCACTATATTGAAGAGGATAGCGCTATTGATGATCTCAACTTCGCTCCAGATTGGACTAAAGATGCTCTTCAATCTGAGGTGAACAACACAGAATCTATTGATCCATGTATGCCTCCCTCGATACATGCTTTATTGCGAATGAAAGGTCATATAAATGGTTCTGAAGTATGTGTTTTACAATGATGATGGTAGTTCCCATGACTTCATCTCTGAAAGACTTGTTAGGAAACTCCAACTTGACACTTCTCCTTCTGCTTATAAAGTTAAATCTGCTTTTCAAGGAACTAGGTACAATGGCACACGTGAAATAAAAGATCTCAAAATTTCTATTGGTCTCCTTATAAAGAAAAATGAAATTTTCTTATTACACCTCTGCACTCCATAGATGTTATTCTTGGTATGCCATTTAGACACCAACATAATCCACAGATTGATTATCGTACACACACGATGTCTTTCAATTTCAATAATCAATCTCTCTCTTTATCTAGTCACTCTTCTCTTGAAATGTTTCCACTCATCTCTCACACACAAGTACGTCGTGCATTGAGGAAACATGAGAAAGCATATATGATTTATGTTAATGAAGTGGAAACGATAGAATCTTCTCTTTCACCACAAATTTCTTTCTTCATTTAATGATTATTTTACGGATGACTATCCTCCCCATCAACCTCCTTCTCGTGGTGACTTAGACCATAAGGTAGAACTTCTTCCAGGCATTCAACCACCTCACAAAGTACCATATAGACAGGGCCCTTCGCACCAAAACAAGAAGTGCAATGTCAAGTAGTTGAATTGCTTGACAAAGGTCTCATTCGCCCTAGTAGTTACCCGTTTGGTGCGCCTGTCTTGCTTGTGCAGAAAAAGAATAAAACTTTTAGGATGTGCATAGACTATAGAGCACTAAATAAAGTGACTGTTAAGAACCGCTACTTAATCCCTAGAATTGATGACCTATTAGAAAAATTGAAAGGTGCAAGTGTATTTAGTAAAATTGACTTAAAGTCTGGGTATCATCAAATCCGTTATGGATCCTGCTGCTGATATCTTTAAGACTGCTTTCCATACACAATCAAGACATTATGAGCTCGTTGTCATGCCCTTCGGTCTCACTAATTCTCCTGCCACATTTGCATGCATGATAAACAATTTTTTTATAGATTATCAAAACTTTGTGATTGTTTTCTTTGATGATATTTTTGTTTATAGTCACTCTGAGAAGAAGAACACAAGGATCACTTAAGCATTGTCTTTGATTTATTAAGGAAAAATCAATTATATGCTAACCCTGACAAATGTTTCTTCTTTCAAACTGAGATGGAATATCTAGGCCATATAGTATCGGCCGATGGTATTTGAGTAGATCATAAGAAACTCCAAACCATTCAAGACTGGCCTACTCCTAAAAATGCCCATGAAGTTAGATCTTTTCTAGGTTTAGCACGTTTTTACCGCCGCAAGTTCGCCAAGAATTTCTCACTTACTGCTCTCCCATTGATTGACTTTCTTTCTTCACAAGAAGAAAGTTTTTCGATGGGGTGACATTCAGAGAAAGTCCTTCGAAACTTTGAAGTATTTATTGACCCATGCACCTGCCCTCCAACTACCTGACTTTGATCGTCCTTTCTTTTTAGTTGTCTAGATGCTATAGCAGATCTAGTGCATAGGTGTAGTCCTCATGCGAGATGACCATCCCATAGCTTATGAGAGCCGCAAGCTCAAACTCAATGAAGCAAAGTATAGTACCTATGATAAGGAACTTTTGGCTGTTGTCCATGCCCTCAAAATATGGAAGTATTATCTCATGGGATCTGAGGTACTCATAAAGACGGATCAACAAGCTATTAAGAACTTGTTGACCCAATCTTTAATATTGGATCGCAATATCCAATGGACTTCTTTTATCCAAATTTTTTACCCTATGATCTAGCAATATCAACCAGGCCACGTTAATGTAGTTGCAGATGCTCTTAGTCGTCTCGCAGACCTTTTCATGATAACCAAAGTTCTGTTTGCCATTCTAATTCATTTGATGAACTTAAACATGTTTATTTGAATAATGTGTCTGCTATTCAAGTGCAATCTTTTGATGCCATGATTGACTCATATGCTGATGATCCTAATTTTTCACCTACATATGGAATGCCATACATGCTAACAATTCTTTGCAATTAAATGATTATTCTTATGCAAATGGATTTTTGTTCTTTTAAAAGAGACTTTGCATCACTACACCATTTAGAGAACTAGCAATAACTGAGATGTCCCATAAATGCTCTTGCATTTATGGGACATAGAGGAATTCAATCCACATTAGCTGCATGTAAAGAATATTTCTTTTGGCTTGACATGAAACATGACATTGCAAAATTTATGTCTGAATGTGTTGTTTGTCAAAGAATTAAACACCATCATGGTAAACCCTCTAGTCTTTTAATGCCCCTACCTATTCCCAAAGGTCCATCATGGGAAGAGATTTCAATGGATTTTATTACTGGCTTGCCGACTACCTCCTCTCATAATGACATGATATGGACCATAGTTGAGAGATTTAGCAAGCAAGCATACTTTGTACCTTGCAAGAAGACCTTGTCTGCCCCTCAAGCTGCTAAGCTATTCATTAAGACTATCTTTCCTCACCGTCATGGATTTACCAAAGTCATTCTCTCTGTCTGAGAGATGGCCACTTTTGTAATCATTTTTGGGTTACGTTATTCAAGAACTTAGGTTCTAAAATGGACTTTACATCCGCTTTTCACCCAGAAAGCAATGGCCAGGCTGAAGCTAGAACTTAGGTTATGTTATTCAAGAACTTAGGTTCTAAAATGGACTTTACATCCGCTTTTCACCCAGAAAGCAATGGCCAGACTAAAGCTAGAAACAACACTACTATGGATCTTCTTAGATCCTACACTATTGATCGACCCTCTAATTGGGATCAACACTTGCCTCTACTTCAATTTGCATACAACAATACTCCCATTCGGCTACTGGTAGAGCTCCCTTTGAAATTGTCTATGGCAAGAAACTTCCCATTCCTATCTCTACCATAATTAGTGATGTTCCAACTGCCAACACTTTAGGCTCATGACCATGACTCTTTCTATCTTTAATAATGTTAATCTGTAGCGATTGTATATATAAGTATACCTTCACCACCTCAATTTATAAAATCTTGTTCATTTTGTCTTGTTCATTACAATGAAGCTTTAAAATTGGAGAGTGCATCCTACTCTAAGGGGACTCTCAATATACAATCTCTTGTATCAATGTTTGTAATTGGGGGTCGATCAATCAAATGGTATATCTTGGTTTCTTATGGACTGTAGAATGGCCAAGTGGTGGATCTAAAAATCTTTAAATCCTCCTCAATGTATTGTAGCTCCACATGGTAGAGTGAAATACACAGCTCAAGCCAATAAGAAATGACAACCAATGAAATTCAAAGAAAATGATCTAGTTTGGCTTCGCATAGAGAAAAGACGCTTAAAGAATATTGCCAAGCATCCTAAGATCAAGTTGGCTCCTAGATTTTATGAACCGTTCACAACTATCCAACAAATCAATGAAAATGCATTTCTCTTGGGCATTCCCACTCACTGGAAGATACATAACTCATTCCACATTAGTTTATTGAGACCCTTTAAAGGCCCCACTCCTGTTAACCCTGTTATTATTGATGATCCACCTCTCCTTAAGGATGACTCTGAAGTTCTAGTACTTGAAAGTATTATAGATCATGACCAGACAACCACCCGTACTGGCACTGTGTATTATCGTTACTTGGTGAAGTATAAGAATCATTCTATTGAGGAATCACAGTGGATTCCTGAAACATCGCTTACCCCGCACTACCGACACTTGATTCTGGCATACCACTCACATTCACATTGATTCTTTTATGGACACCGATTTGCCGACTGAGGCAGTGTCATAGTTCCTCCATCTACCCCCCCACTGTAGTCTGAGAACCACTCACGATGAGGAGTGACATGAAATGAGGCACTTGAATCCAAGATCCAGGTATACATGTCATCATCCGTATCTGCTACCAAGGCATGTGCACTGAGAGCAAGAAGAGACAAGGAGTACATCATTTACCACTGTCGCTCTCATGGGCTGACTACATTCACTTCTTCAATCTTGACACTACTCTTCTTAGCTGGCTGACTTTCATTCTTCTCATCCTTGCTATCATCAGTCTTCTTACTCTTTCCTTTCTCTTTCTTCCACTTAAAGCATTCCCGCTTAAAGTGTCCTTTCTTGCCACAATGGTGGAACTCCACATCTTTCCCACGAGATTTACTGCGTCCTTTGCTTTCAGATTTCCCCCTCTGCTGAGACGACCTGCCTCTAGTATATGCAAAGCACTGGACGACTTGTTAGATGCATTGTTCTGCCGATTCATCTCTTCCATAAGTAGAGAACTCTCTACATCAGAGTACAGCAGCATAGCATTCAAGTTGCTCATGGTGGCTGTCCTGAAAGTATCCCAGCTTTCAGGTAGAGTACATAACAGAAAAGTAGCCTTGAACTCATCATCGATATTGAACTTCAAGGCAACCAGCTGGCTGAAAATGGAATTAAACTCACTGAGGTGTACAGACATGGTTGTCCCCTCCTTCATGCGTAAATCCATCAATTTCTTTAGCCAATGGACTTTACTTGTAGCATTCTTCTGAGCATACAATTCCTCCAGTTGCTTCCAAACGACATAGGCAGAATCGAGCCCTTCTATGTTGAACAACAAAGCATCGAAAACTGAAAGCTCAATGGTCGAACAAGCCAGCTCATCCCAATCCTCTTGCTCTATGTCCGCTGGTCGTGCTCCTTTCAACTTGATAGGCTTCACCTGTTTCTTTTGCACCAAGACATTGTAGCACTGCTTTTGCCAAATTGCAAAGTTATGTGCCCCTTCTTCAAGCTTCTTGATGTGCATAAGATGACTACTGACACTGCTGCCAGCCATAATTGCAGCTCAAATGACAAGAAGACAAGCCAAATCTGTCAAAAAAAACAAGTGACCAAGAAGAGATGCAAACTGACCAGCAAGATCTGATGTTCACTGTAAACAGCACCAAAATGCCTGTATAGATTGATCTGTTTCAGCCTAAAAATGAGGCATAAAGCATGTGCACCCAATGACCAAGCATATGTCAACAATATCAGTACCAAATCAGTACATAAGGACCTCAATGGGAAACATCCAACTGTCCAAAATACCCTCTCTGTTATGGTACTTGCAAACTGTAATTTTCCAGCCAAGAAAAAATGTCCCAAGCTCAAAACCAAGCTCAAAGCATCCCCAAAATTATTCCTAGGTATATGACATCCAAGATAAGCATCTAGACATCACTTTGAATACCCGAGATAGTGCCTACAAACCAATAGGCATGTCATTCACTGACAAAATTGCATTCAGCCCTTGTTATTACAGCAGTGAATTCACTGTCAAAATGAGCAATGACAGTGCCAAAGTCAGCTCCAAATCAGTACCAAATGGTAGGCATAACATCCCATGATAAGTAGGCATCCATTTAGGCATGTATAAGCATCAAACAACCCTCCCAAGCTCCCTCTTGAAGCTCAGAGGCAATGGTAATGCTTATGCTTCACAAGAAGCAAAGAGACATGGCTGTCCTGTTTCCAGCTTGAAGTGCTCTTCCAAAAGAGCTCAAGACACACTCAATAATACCCCAGCTCTGCCTTGATGAGGTTCAGAGGTGCCCTAATAGATGCCAAAGCAAATGAGATCAAGACAAACCTCAATAAGAGCTGCCATGGCTGCCATAGCTACTGCGAGCTTTCAAGCCGACTCTGCTGCTCCCCTGCTGCGCAAGCTCCTGCTCCCGAATCCCGAGCTCTGATATACCAGTTTGAAGTGCACGGATTGAAGAGAGAACGGAGCTCAATGGTGGATGCTATGCAGGTGAGAGAGAGAGAGAGAGAGAGAGAGAGAGAGAGAGACAATGACACAGTGTGTGGGTACAATAGTGTACCTCTTTTTGGTTTTCTGGATAGGTATATAGTACATAGAGTACAATGCCGGGCGGGCAGGCCCAGTGGTCAGGTACACTGCCCGTTATTTCCAACAATTTCCCAACAAGAACCCGAGGACACTTCTTGGCACAGTAGAATATTCTTTTTCACACACTCTTACATAGTTCCCTCCAGGCCTAAAGACTATGGAAGACTTGAAAAGATTCCATTTCCCTCATTAGGCAGTATCATAGACACCAATCCCTGATAAATGGAGTGTAAGATGCCTTCAAACAAAAGATGATTAGTGACATCCAATCCTCTTTAAAATTTACAAATCAGTAGGTCCTAGTTGGTATGCTCCCATTCATCTTTTTGTGCATGTGTTTTGTAAGCTCTTGCCACAAGCCACTCCAACAATGTTTATTTGCAAGAAATTGCAATCTGAGCAGATGAATGGTTTATTTGGAAATGCATGGGATATAGTGGAAGAGGTGCATAAGGGAGATGTATATTCTTGCAGCATTGTGATTTCAAGTATCACACTTTGATACTTGAAAGCACACTCAAATTTATACATCCGATTCCACTACAAGCGCTGGATGAAGAAAAAGGGGGAGTGGATACCATTGCAGTCATGTGAGGGCGTTGATTCACCCATAGAACTACCGATCAAACTACCAATGGCACCATTGACCTTGTCAACGCTAGCAAAGAATGGAGCTTAGTAGACATTCGAGAACACCTACTAATCATGGGATTTGAGGAAGTACAAGATGCAAGCTTCAAGATAGAGCGTCAAAAGGCATTAGCTTTTTCCTCATTGATTTTTGAGTTGATTTTTCTGAACCATCCATGCTCTGGTGATATTTGTTCATGTAGACTGGAAGATGTATGGAGAAGTCTTTCATGGTTCGTGATTCTTGGAGGGACGGGGATGTGGAATTGCAATTAAGAGTGTAATTGGATAATGTCAATGTAATTGTTTTTCACTATAATCCAACTTTTCTCTTTTTGGTCGATAATGTAATGAATGGCACGGACTATTTGAATCAAGCTTGAATGATCACAAATAAGTTCAATTTGGATACGTTTGTACAAACTTATTATTTGGATACGTTTGATTAAATATATTACTTGGATTAAGTATTATAATTAAAATGACAACATTTAATAAAGCATTTTGGGCGGTCGACCCTTTTTCGTTAAGTGTGAAATTGTCAATTTCAAACACTGACTTTTTCTATAAATAGGGAACCTCCCTCATTTTTGTCATTTGTATCACTAGCACTCGCGCGCACTTTGCTAGCATATATTCCCTACACCTTGGCTTGCACTCTCATCGATCCTAACGGATCATTCCATGGCGTATGAGAACTTTCTTGGATTCCTAGAGAGGACTGAGTGGGCTGGCCAACAAGAGTTATTTCACATTTTCTCTTGGACCATTGACTTCAAAGAAACTATCCTCCTCGCCGAACATGACTACAAGGAGACCTTAAAGTACATGGAAACATACATAAAGCCCTTTTCTGTGATCATCCCTGATAGTAACACTCTCTGGGTCCCTTGCGAGCTTCTACTCTACATCAACAAAACCAATGCAAACTATCCTAAGAGATTGCATAGGTACCAACAAGCTATACAAGAAGATGGAAACTTCAAGGTGTAGGCTCTACTCAAGAAATGGCTACCCTTGGTAAGGGAAACATTGGCACTAACTTTTTGTCATGGATCTAAACATTCATTGCCATGTTGAATGAACAAGACTCCGATGATGAGGTTGGGCTCAGTGACATTACCTTGACCGGTTTAGTTAAGGGCAAGGAGGTAGATCCAAACCCGAGCTCTTGGTGGAGCAAACTCTGGCCTTGGTTCTTATTCAACAACATGGAGAGGAAGAAACAGTTGAAGGTACCACCTCTCACAGGCCACTAGAGAAGGGTCATCAGCAATGGCGGCTGTGGATACACCCATGGATGAGGCTGATGAGATAGGGGCAGCACCAGATATGCCCGAGTTAGCACTAAGTAAACGTAGCTCCGTAAGCGGTAGATAGAGAGGAGTTTCTCTTCTTGCAGGACTTAGAAAAAATGTTTAAAAGTAAAGCAAGATGAGTGCTTGTCTCTCCTTGCAATTGTGCTAGATTGTCCACTTGACAACAAATCCTCTCAATACATGACGGAGTAACTTATACCAGTTGTTGATGGTACAGTATTAGAGAGTGTCCAATTTGTTCAAGGAAAAATACAAGAAGCTGAGCAGGGTCAAGTGCCTCAGGAGGAATTCAAAGTACAAGCTAGCTTGCCCTAAGTCAGCTTGGTGCATTCGCCTCCTTAACAATTTGAGGAGCACAAGTCATCAATTAACATTGAGCAGCTAGATGTGATAGCATCTGATGAACTACACTCGGTAAGTTAATAATCCCCAGTTGTTTACTCCTATTCATGGCATGATTGATTACTAAAGTGTGGTTTGTATGCAACATGTCATGGAGTTGGATGCCTAGGCACATCGTAAGGGTGGCACAAAGGGATCCTTTTGGAACTAACTCTACATTGGCCCATTACATAGGCCGTATTCCAACAAAAGACATTGTGGTTGTCCATAATGCTTTTAGCCCTATGGGAGAATTCCAACTTTTGGATCTCAAGGCCTTATCCAAAGTGTTGTGCTTGTCTAGTGTCTCCAAGAATACAGAGAAAATTATCCTCATCAGCAAGTCGGACATTTTTGCAACCTTTCAAGGAGGCTATGCTCCCAAGATCCTTGTCAATATAGCCATCGCCGAAAGTCTAGGAGAGAGAGATGCCGCGTGCATTGTAGATTCCATCATGGGGAGGGCACTCTTTCCCTCAACAAGAGAAGGCACAAGGCCTTAAAAGAAGCAATTAAAAAGACTGAAAAAAACTGGGATGTAAATTGTAAAGCTTATCATGTAGTCCCCTGTTTTGGTAATAAAATACCCTTTTTTGAACTATCTAGAGGGAGCCAATTTTAATTTTTGTAGTTGAATTTTACATGAAGTGATTTTTTTAAATTGTGCAATTGATTATGAATTTGCAGTTGATTATGAATTTGTAATTTAATGGAGTGAGTTCAATTTTGTAGTTGAGTTTGTACTAGTTAATTGATTTTTTATAATTATATTTGAAATCGATTAAAAAACCATTCCGAAACATTTTTTTTAGAGCTTGTATAGGCCTTCCAAGCCCTCCCTCAACAGGCCTCGGGGGGTCCAAAAAACAAAAATCCATGACTATACTTCCTTTGGTAAAACGAAAGTGACGACCTTTTGTAATAGAGGTAACCACGATCGTTGATATTGAGAGGATGCTCGACTGCCGCCAATCGCACAACCCCAGCTATGTTGGCGAGTAAGCCGCGGGAGTAAAACCACCGAATATGAAAAGCGGTTTTGAGAGTAGTTTTTTCCTTCCTTCTTTCTTTTTGTTGAGGATTTTATCACCCGTATGCTGCGCTGTCACTGGTGCCGTGTAACGCCAGCAACATGGCCTTGTGCACAAGAAAGAGAGGGTTCTCCTCCCTCCTCAACTTTGTGCGCTGTTGTCCACTGAATTTTGGTTGTTGATGGCAGTTGCACACAGGGGCCATGAATTGTCCACACTAGTTTATAGTTTCAACTTGAGGATAGAGGAAGAGACCACTCCATCATGGGCATGCGGAGGCTTTGTACTATGTGACAAGCAAGTCAATAGAATATGAGCTCTCATACCAATGCTGTCAATAATCTTCCCATAACCATAGCTTCAAGCTTCTCAAATAAACAAGAAGAAGATAAATATCGCAACTATGCACAACAAAGCGAGTGGGTTCAATCTCCCCCCATGCATCACTCAGCACACTTCCTCATGCATGTATTTATGTATTAGCAAAAAGCAAGTGCTCACAAATATAGCTTGATACATTCCACTTTGGGCCATTAATATCAAAAAGTAACTTGGTCCCCAAGCTAGTCTATTTACATTAAAATTGTAGCAATTTAATTAAATGGAACTATGGGCGGGCAACCATCGTTGCATATCAAAATACGACGGCCGTGCACCGGCCAAAATCCATCACACCCAGGCTACTCTGTGCACTGATCTGCTCACCAAAAACACAAGACACATTAAATCTCGCTTATCCGCCCAACATGATGCGACCACTGCTCCACACTCTCACGCATAGCCAGTCAAACGACCATGTGGCAAATGAGCGTACCATAAATATCACATAAAATATCAAATAATTCCACAATTAATTTCAAAATTCTCATTTCCATAACACATATAAGAGGATTGAAGAGAGATTACAAGCTTACAACAAAGATTAGAAAGAGATTAGAAGGTTACAGGCAAGATTAGGGAGGGATTAGAGAGCTCTAAGACTAATGGTTTACATGTGTAATTACATGTGTAACTTGATTAAAATTTTATTAAAATTAATCCTTAAGGGCTCTTTTGGTAGTCTGTATTTCCCCTAATGGTGCCATCAACATTCATACCCTTTCACAAGAAGCAAGTCTCGAAATCATGGAAGCATCGCCATAAAAGGTGTCTTGTCATCAACACTATTCCAAGCGAGGGGGGATACCTCTTCCTCAAATAAAACTTTCATTGTTTATGTGTTTGAGTTGGTTCCTCTGCGCCCAAGATGTCCCCTGAAATGACATGGAATAAATGTTCATCATGTTGTGTGTGTATCCATCTATGTTTGTACCGCTTTGCACTATAAAAGACTTTGTAATTTTCTCATATCCCTGTTTTAAGTTGGAGGGGGGGGGATAGTTCAGGCAACTGAAAAATCATGTGTCTCTTTGTAGGCTTGACTACAATCTATTGTATCATGTTAGGTATGACCACTGTGATCTTTTGCATCACGTGGTGCCAGTGGGCCCAAATCACCCTGTGTATGAAGGCTTATCCTCATAACACCTCCTTGACTCCAAAGGGAGGTTTGTTGGGTATTTCGGAGTCTCATGTGTGTATCACTTGATTGAGTGTAGCTTCAATAACATCAACACAACTTGACAATGAACATTTACATTGAACATCATTGAGTATAGCTTGATTAAGTACAACTTAAACAACAACACAACTTCGTATTTCTCCCTACCATAAAGTCTTCTACTCGATCATGAGGATAGGAAAGGAGCCCAATATTATTATTTTTGTAATAATAAGTGATTTCTACATAATAACCATGTCTTGAAAAGGAGGCAAATACCAACAACTAGATGTAGTTGCTCACCTAAGTGCGTACCATGTATAAGGTAATCGTCCACACAGATTTGAAGGACCTTAGATTCCCTTAGTTCGTTTTCTCTATGACTTCTGATTTGGCAAATCTTCCTTCTTGACCACCGTCTTGATGATCTCGTGCAAATCTTGCTTCACGGACGGTGCTGGACTGGATTGGAGAAGGGCTGATACCCCATAGTTGATGCACTCCCTCACAGGTCTCAGCTGAGCTAGACAACACAGGCAACTACGTGGGGCTGGATTGCACAAGCAACAGATGTGTTTTAGATGCAAGAGGAGGAGGAGAAGCCCTTTAAAAACCTGTTTAAATGAGTACGCTTTATGACATAATCAGTACGTTATCATAGTAAATTTTGTACTTACAGAATTCATAACTTTAAAAGAGTACTAAAATTAGTATGCCATTGCCATCCACTATGTTACATTGTTATATTATATAATATTGATTACAATATAAATTATCATTATTTATTTACTTAAAAAATCATATTTCAATGTATTAATTTATTTCATTTATATAATATGAAGTTGTTACAAAGCAATAACAAGATTTACTGATCATAGCTGTATTGTTAATATTTTTTGTTTTTTGATAGTTATCTAAAGCTACATCAAAAGTCGAGAGATAGAGGAGAGAGAGGGAAGGGGGTCCAAAACTATTTGACTTTAAAGACTTGGTAGGAGTTGACTTTCAAGAATTGGTACGAGTTGACTTTCAAGATTTTGTTTTTACCTTATTTCTCCTTTAAGTATTGATATAATCTACATGTGAAATTACAAGCCCAAGACTACACTTTACAATATTGTCATTGCATTCTTTTTCAAACGGCCAAGCCAAAAGGCTACACAAGAAAACCAAAAAGAAAATCATATCAAAGTATACTCAAACACCACATAATATATTTATAAAGCATTCATTTACAGAATACTCAAACGCCACATATATAAAATATATACTTCATTCGAAAAGCTCATATAAAACTCAAGTTTCTATGTGATATTAATTTTTCCTTATGATATTCCTAGAATTGTTCCTTGCCATCTATGTTGATGATGAGATGAGTGACCATCAGAATGAAAGATTGCTGTGGTTTGTGATTGTTTTTTAAGCATAGCCTAGCTTTTCACATGTTCAACGACTTTGTATAGCCATGCCTCAATGGAAATGTACATTAATTTACTCTTTTTTTTTGGAGTATTAAATAGTTTGCTCGAAGAGGAAGTGGACATTTGCACCCAACCACAGACCTACATTCTACTCTCAAACCATAACAAAGAGTTATTCTGGCTTACACATCACCGATAATGATTTGCCACAAAGTTGATGCTATGGAAACTCCTGGACCATAGATAATGGGCCTTCCATCATCTAGCATGGCACCCAGCCAAAGACCTTCCAAGCTTGTGGATGCTGTAAGAGGCACGTATGCCTTAACGCTAGTATGACTCCTAAGGCTTCACCCAGGGAGGAGGAAGGGCTATGGGCATACATAACGTGTATTGCAGAGGGGACCCTTGCTGTGATGAGGTACAACTCTATCATATCAAGGGAGATCCTAAAGAGCCTATATTGTCCCAACCTAGGTGAAACACAACAATTTATGTCTCGAGTCACCTTGCTAGAAACGTACAGTCAAAGTGTTCATGATCAAAGAAGTAAATTTTGTGTGCGAGCACAGAGAGAGAGAGAGAGACCATGCTCCCATTTGGCAAAACAGGACTCTACTTAGTTCAACTGGTTTTTCAATTTTGCTTTTTTCCATGGAAGAAACTGTGCAAACATAGCACAAGAAAGGCATGCAGGAGCATTCTTATGTGCTGCAGAAGATGACTTTGACTCGTTCACCTCTTGATTTACACCAAACCTTGACTTCTTTACCACAGGCAATAACACTAAGCCATCCTCTTCCTGCATGTCAAGTCCATCGTCATCCTCACAGAGAGCAAGTTGTGTGTGACAATCCTGGTCGTTAGAAATGCAGCTCTTAGCCTTGGAGGAACATCCTGCTGCTCGGTCTTTGGCACCGAGCAGCACAGCAATGAAGATATGTAAATTTAGCCTCGCATTATCGTTCTCCTTCTTTGATGTATCTTTCAACCTGGATGTTGGTAACAGAATGTTGGTGAAAATCGATGCAATCTGCTTAGCTGTGGCAAGATCGTGTGTCACTAGATAAACGGCATGCCGTGTAAGTGTCTCCCAAAACATTGCAGAATCTGCATCTTGGTATTTGATGAGTAGGTTGCTTTTGGCCCACTCAAGTACATCAGTTTCAAGAGTACTAGTTGCCAACAAATACTCCTTCACAAACCTCATTGGCACCAAGTTCTCGGGTGGAAATGCATGCATCAACTCACAAATTGCTTCACAGCAAATCAACAACCGCGACCCACTATCTTTGCTACCAAGAAGCTCCTTTACCTTTTCATCTCCTGCTTTCGCAGCTTCAATTGTTGAGAACACTAGACTTGGGTTCCATATCTGCTCACTCTTGTATGCCCATAGTGTATTCTCCCATTGGAATATTGCATTGTAGAGACTGTCTAGAATTCTCAACTTCTCCTTGGAAGGAGAGACGGCTAGTGCCGCCCTTTTCCTTCTGATGATTGCCTTCTCTTGGTCATGCAATTTATTCCCTACGTCAACAACCTGTAGAAAAAAGTGATTGTTGTGATCAAATGCAACTCCAAAAACTGCACCGTTCTAGACTCTGGATGGTGTTAACCAATAATGGTGCAAAGAAACTAGTGAGGGTCATTCATGTACAACCAGGCACACTTTTCATATTAACAGAAAAAGAAAGGAATTTATTAGGGTGGCTTCAGAAGGGAGCAATCCATCCAGGCCCACAAAACGATCAGGCAGCCCTTTGAAGCTGCCCTCTCCCTGGACAGAATGCCCTTTAGAAGATCTATCAGCACCTTTTACAAGGAGAGGCAGTGGGAGCGAGGGGGCAGGCCCATGGTCTAAAGCCACCCTAAGTTCTTGCCTTCAAAGGGAGTAGAGTTATACCAGAAATCTAGACGGCACTGCTTCATCTTCAATGGATGTTGCATCACTGTCCTTGAGTCTCTCACAAAGAGAGACATTCTGCCCATGAATATCTTCTCCTCCTTGCTTGAGGCATCTTTGACGATGCTGTGTAAGCTGTTCACTCTTCTCCTGTCTAGCAACAGTATCAAATGCTGCTTCGCTATGTTGTCCACTGAAGTCATGTTCTAAACTGTGCACACATGAACTAGCCGGCCATCCAAGCTCATTGGTTTTTTCATGGATGGTAATCACACTGTTCCTGTCTGTTGATTCGCAATGGGCACTACCTTCAAAAGCATCTTCATGAACCGCCTTTGCATTACCTTCCAAAACAGTTGCCCAGTAAATTGACTGCCGAGCTTTGCCATCCACTTGTGATGAGGTATGGTGGTTAAGTTCTGCTTGCAATATGCTAGTTTCATAATGTGCCGGTTCTTCACTCGTTCCAATTGTGACCTGGCGAGAAGCGCTTGTATCTCTATTCTCAGAGGTCCATGACACATCAGCATCTGAACATTTTGATGCAGAGCCTAATTCTTGCAGCTTTATGTAAGATGTAGAGGATTGATGTGGCTTTGGTGCATCTGCAAGGCCAAGACAGGGTTTTTAGAGGCAGTATTAAGCATGCGATACCGATTCAGGATGTGCAAACAAAAAGCAAGAATGAATGCTAGAGATCTTCAACACAAAGTAGGAAAGATACCGTGGCCACAAGCCTTGATCATAGTCGTCTCCTCTTGGGAAAGAGCACAGGATGAGTGATTTATCTGGTTATCTTTGACCCCGTCCCTGCCACGCAGCAGCTTGAGAACACATTAAGACCAAATCATGCACGACCACAACAATGAATCAAAGAGTTGAAACATAATAGCTTAGGGTAAGGCATCCATTGTAGGGGCTGCTATATACAATGGTCAAGAAAAATTAAGGCCCTGCCAGGATTACGAGCATTGGCTGGAATAGAAGCAGACAGCCAAGCATTGCTTCACACCATTCTGTGGGAACTCCACAGACATTCACAGTCCACCCTGATTTTTATTTTTTTTCAGAAAGGAGACTTCTATTAAGTAAAATATATTATACAAAGGGAGATCTCAAGCCAAAAGGTAGGGAGGTCTCAACCAATCAGGGGCACTATGCTGCCATAACAGCCCCGTAGGAGTGGAGAATCCACTCCCTCATAAAACTGCTGCATTTTTGTCTGCATAGCTCTAGAAGATCCCAGTATGCAGGCCCAGGTGGCCAAAAGAGTGAACGGTGTCACTACATATACTGCAGATACACTGGGTGTCATAAACCTGAATACCCTTAGAGGCTAAGAGCATCTGGTCATCCAGATATGCCACGCCTTGATACTAGCAATAATCTCCCAGGTGGTGTCAATACTCAGCAAAGGTGGTGTGTATCATAATTGGGGGTTATCCTGAAGCAAATATCTCTGAGCTATGCCCCTATGGACAAGTATAACAGGACCATCTGTATCTTTTTATCCTTTGGGAAAGGATGGAACTTGCAGTTAGGGAGATTTTTAGGAGGAGGACTTTTTGCATAAAAAGTCAATAAAGCAAGATACTTTTTAAAAGTGCTTTTATCAATGCCCTAAGCAGAATTCTAAGTCTACGAGAGACTCTAGCACTAAGGATGAGCCAAAGGGAAAGAAACCAAAACCTACGGCCGGATTGGTTCCATATTTGGTTGGGGAGCACCCAGGAGATGCAAAGTCAAAGTTAAACAAAGCATGGGGCAAAGTCAGAGATCAAACAGCTTTGATTTTCTTTGACCCAAAAGCTAGGGCTAACTTCATCTCTCCATAGTTAGCTTCCAAACTGGGATCCCGTTCAGAGGAGATGGGGGCTATTCATGTGGCAAGTTTGGCCTGCCCAAGATAAGACATTCAGTTCCAGTAACTCCTATTATTGGGAAGCTTCGACTTCATGTGCTGAGTTATGTGGACTTTTATGAGTTTTACATCATGCCATTGGATGGTTGTGATGTCTTGTTGGGTATGCCTTGGTTTCATAAGGTTAGGACAGTGGTGGATACTTATAATAGGAAGATGGCATTGACTCATAAGGGTAAAGAGTATGTCTTGGATGTAAAACTTAAAGGGGAATCTATCCCTATTGTATCAGCTTCCGCCATTTCTCAAGTAATGAAAAATCATATTTCTACGTATTTGATTTTTGCCAAAGAGAAAGAGGAATCAACAAAGTCTAATGTTGGGGATTTAGACAAGGACAAGATGGACTTTCTTCGGAAGTATCAGGACTGCTTTTCAGAGTCTTTGCCAGGGAAGCTTCCTCCAGGGCGGTCGGAAGATTATACCATGGTCGACTTTGTGTCACCAAGCAATTGCGGGCCAAAGGTTTTGACAGAGAGTCATGCTGCAAGCCATAGGGGCATTGAGGCTACACTGTACAGTGAGAGCATTGGAGGCTCTTTTATTGGCCTACTTTGAGGAGAGATGTACATGCTTATGCGCGGGACTGCACTGTATGTCAAAAAGTGAAGTATGATCATCAGAAGACACCTGGTTTACTTCATCCTTTACCTATTCCTGATAGACCGTGCCAGAGTATTGCTATAGACTTTATCTTTGAGCTTCCTAGGACTCAGAC